>NW_022261983.1:11395168-11399817 GCF_002021735.2 Oncorhynchus kisutch
GACACACACACGGTTACCATAGAGCACTTTGAGACTGTTGATGTAAAAAGGGCTTAATGAATTCTCTCTGAAACACACAGACGCTCTGCTCATACTGATCCATATACTCAGACTGTGTGTGTCACTGTCTGCTCATACTGATCCATATACTCAGACTGTGTGTGTCCCTGTCTGCTCATACTGATCCATATACTCAGACTGTGTGTGTCCCCTGTCTGCTCATACTGATCCAGATACTCAGACTGTGTGTGTCCCTGTCTGCTCATACTGATCCAGATACTCAGACTGTGTGTGTCCTGTCTGCTCATACTGATCCATATACTCAGACTGTGTGTGTCCCTGTCTGCTCATACTGATCCATATACTCAGACTGTGTGTGTGTCACTGTCTGCTCATACTGATCCAGATACTCAGACTGTGTGTGTGTGTGTGTCACTGTCTGCTCACACTGATCCAGATACTCAGACTGTGTGTGTGACTGTGACACCAAACTTCTCATTTCCTCCATTAACTTCAACTGATCAACCTCTTTGATTTATTCCACTACAGCCCCCTGATTCACTGATCAACCTCTGATTGTTCCACTACAGCCCCCTGATTCAACTGATCAACCTCTGATTTATTCCACTACAGACCCCTGATTCAACTGATCAACCTCTTTGATTTATTCCACTACAGCCCCTGATTCACTGATCAACCTCTTTGATTTATTCCACTACAGCCCCCTGATTCAACTGATCAACCTCTGATTTGTTCCACTACAGCCCCCTGATTCAACTGATCAACCTCTGATTTATTCCACTACAGACCCCTGATTCAACTGATCAACCTCTTTGATTTATTCCACTACAGCCCCTGATTCAACTGATCAACCTCTTTGATTTATTCCACTACAGCCCCCTGATTCAACTGATCAACCTCTTTGATTTATTCCACTACAGCCCCCTGATTCAACTGATCAACCTCTGATTTGTTCCACTACAGCCCCCTGATTCAACTGATCAACCTCTGATTTATTCCACTACAGACCCCTGATTCAACTGATCAACCTCTGATTTATTCCACTACAGACCTCTGATTCAACTGATCAAACTCTTTGATTTATTCCACTACAGCCTCCTGATTCAACTGATCAACCTCTGATTTATTCCACTACAGCCTCCTGATTCAACTGATCAACTAATCAGTTAGCCTTTGAGGAGCTGAGTCAGGTGTCAGCTTGGCATCCAATTAACTGACAGACACACTGGGGTCATGGGTCACCCCACAGGACATGACATCATCCTTACCTGACAGACACACTGGGGTCATGGGTCACCCCACAATACATGACATCATCCTTACCTGACAGACACACTGGGGTCATGGGTCATCCCACAAGACATGACATCATCCTTACCTGACAGATACACTGGGGTCATGGGTCACCCCACAGGACATGACATCATCCTTACCTGACAAACACACTGGGGTCATGGGTCACCCCACAATACATGACATCATCCTTACCTGACAGATACACTGGGGTCATGGGTCACCCCACAAGACATGACATCATCCTTACCTGACAGACACACTGGGGTCATGGGTCACCCCACAGGACATGACATCATCCTTACCTGACAGACACACTGGGGTCATGGGTCACCCCACAGGACATGACATCATCCTTACCTGACAGACACACTGGGGTCATGGGTCACCCCACAGGACATGACAGCCTTGGTCCCCTTGATGACACTCTGGTCTACAGGTGGCTTGGTGATACGGGTCCGTGCTGAAAACATAGAGACACCTGGCTGTTTAACAGGTGGTTGACAGACTTCAGGTTACTGGCTGTTTAACAGGTGGTTGACAGACTTCAGGTTACTGGCTGTTTAACAGGTGGTTGACAGACTCCAGGTTACTGGCTGTTTAACAGGTGGTTGACAGACTTCAGGTTACTGGCTGTTTAACAGGTGGTTGACAGACTCCAGGTTACTGGCTGCTTAACAGGTGGTTGACAGGTGGCTGTTTAACAGGTGGTTGACCCCCCCCCCCCCCCTCCAAACTCACCCCACACCAGTAGATCTGCGGCGGCCTCGTCTATGCCTCTGGAGTTGCTGGCCAGCAGGTATAAGTCCCAGCATCAGAAAGGTGAGACGGGGACACTAGTAGACTGCCTGACTCCAGCAGGGTGAACCTGGGCAGCTGGACAGAACCCACTGGCCAACACACGTTCACCTGGGGGAGGGGGGGGGGAGAGAGAGAGAGAAACAATGTACTGAGCATATGTCAAATGGGATTTTACCAAATTACCGTACAACAGACCATGTATTCACCCTGCACACCCTAATTGACAACCAAACAAACCAAAACAAAGGCAAAGTCTTCTCATGCTTTGTTGATTTCAAAAAAGCCTTCGACTCAATCTGGCATGAGGGTCTGCTATACAAACTGATGGAAAGTGGTGTTGGGGTAAAACATACAACATTATAAAATCCATGTACACAAACAACAAGTGTGCGGTTAAAATGGGCAAAAAACACACTCATTTCTTCACACAGGGTCGTGGGGTTAGACAGGGATGCAGCTTAAGCCCCACCCTCTTCAACATATATATCAACGAATTGGCGCGGGCACTAGAAAAGTCTGCAGCACCCGGCCTCCCCCTGCTAGAATCCGAAGTCAAATGTCTGCTGTTGCTGATGATCTGGTGCTTCTGTCACCAACCAAGGAGGGCCTACAGCAGCACCTAGATCTTATGCACAGATTCTGTCAGACCTGGGCCCTGACAGTAAATCTCAGTAAGACCAAAATAATGGTGTTCCAAAAAGGTCCAGTCACCAGGACCACAAATACAAATCTAGACACTGTTTCCCCTAGAGCCACAAAAAACTATACATACCTTGGCCTAAACATCAGCACCACAGGTAACTTCCACAAAGCTGTGAACGATCTGAGAGACAAGGCAAGAAGGGCATTCTATGCCATCAAAAGAAACATAAATTTCAACATACCAATTATGATTTGGCTAAAATACTTGAATCAGTCATAGAGCCCATTGCCCTTTATGGTTGTGAGGGTCTGGGGTCCGCTCACCAACCAAGACTTCACAAAATGGGACAAAAACCAAATTGAGACTCTGCACGCAGAATCTGCAAAAATATCCTCCGTGTACAACGTAGAAACACCAAATAATGCATGCAGAGCAGAATTAGGCGATACCCACTAATTAATCAAAATCCAGAAAAGAGCTGTTAAATTCTACAACCACCTTAAAGGAAGCGATTCACAAACCTTCCATAACAAAGCCATCACCTACAGAGAGATGACCTGGAGAAGAGTCCCCTAAGCAAGCTGGTCCTGGGGCTCTGTTCACAAACACAAACACACACTACAGAGCCCCAGGACAGCAGCACAATTGACCCAACCAAATCATGAGAAGACAAAATAAAAAAATAACTACTTAACACAACCAGACAACTAGACATGCTATTGGTTGGCCCCTACACAGAGAGTAACACAGCTGCAGAATACCTGACCACTGTTACTGACCCAAAAATGGGTAAGGAAAGCCTTGACTATGTACAGAGCTCAGTGAGCATAGCCTTGCTATTGAAGAAAGGCGCGCGTAGGCCAGACATGGCTCGGCAAGAGAAGACAGGGCTATGTGCTCACTGCCCAACAAATTGGAGGTGGAAACTGAGTCTGGCACTTCCGAACCTCCTGCCCAATGTTATGACCATATTAGAGAGACATATTTCCCTCAGATTACACATATCCACAAAGAATTCAAAAACAAATCCAATTTTGAAAAACTCCCATATCTACTGGTGAAATTCCACAGTGTGGCCATCACAGCAGCAGATTTGTGACCTGTTGCCACGAGAAAGGGCAACCAGTGAAGAACAAACACCATTGTAAATACAACCCATATTTATGCTTTAGCCATTTGTACATTGTTAGAACACTGTATATATATATAATATGACTTTGTAATGTCTTTACTGTTTTGAAACTTCTGTAGTGTAATGTTTACTGTTATTTTTTGTTTTTTCACACTTTATATATTCACTTTGTATGTTGTCTACCTCACTTGCTTTGGCAATGTTAACACATGTTTCCATGCCAATAAGCCCTTGAATTGAATTGAATTGAATTGAGAGAGAGAGAGAGAGAGCAGAGAGAGAGAGGGAGAGGGAGAGGGAGAGGGAGAGGGAGAGAGGGAGAGAGAGAGACAGAGAGAGGAGATGAAGAGAGAGGAGAGAGATGGAGAGAGCAGAGAGAGAGAGAGAAGAGAGGGAGAGGGCGAGGGAGAGGGAGAAGGGGCGAGGAGAGAGGGAGAGACAGAGAGGAGCATAGAGAGAGAGATAAGAGAGATGCAAGAGAGAGAGAGAAGAGGGAGGGGCGGGAGAGGGAGAGGGGAGAGGGCGAGGGAGAGAGGGAGACAGAGAGAGAGATAGAGAGAGATTGGAGAGAGCAGAGCGAGAGAGAGAGGAGAAGAGGGAAGAGGGCGAGGGAAGGGAGAGAGGGAGAGAGGGAGATACAGAGCAGAGAGAGAGAGAGAGAAGAGGAGAGAGAGAGAGGAGAGGAGAGAGAGAGAGAGTTAGTGAAGTATCGAGACGGAACCAAAGGAGAAAGAAGTGTCATTTAACACCAGCAGGGTT
>NW_022261983.1:11399917-11412417 GCF_002021735.2 Oncorhynchus kisutch
AATGAGTGGGTATAATGAGGTGGGTATAATGAGGGTGGTATAATGAGGTGGGTATATAATGAGGTGGGTATAATGAAGTGGGATAATGAGGTGGGTATAATGAGGGTGGTATAATGAGGTGGGTTATAATGAGGTGGGTATAATGAGGTGGGATAATGAGGGGGGTTGAGAGTGTAGAAAAAGAGAGGAGAGGGGGAGATGAGGGTTTTGAGGGGGAGAGGGAGAGGGAGAGGGAGAGAGAGAGTGAGGGAGGAGAGAGAGACGAACGAGAGAGCGAGGAGAAGAAAGTGAGGAGAGGAGGGGAGAGAGAGAGAGACAGAGGAGAGAAAGAGAAGAGAGAAAGAGAGAGAGGAGAGGAGGAGAGGAGAGAGAGAGGAGAGAGGAGAGGAGAGAGGAGAGAGAGAGAGAGAGAGGAGAGGAGAGAGAAGAGAGAGAGAGAGAGGAGAGAGAGAGAGAGGGAGGAGAGAGAGACTATGATTTTTAAAATTCACTTAAAGTTTGATTGATTGCGCGCTTGCTTGATTAATTGATTTATTGATTGATGGATGTGTCTCTCACCTGTGCCTCAACCTGCCAGCGTGAGATGGACGTCTTGCCGTCATAGCCAGGTTTAAACTGCGGGCTACAGAGCGGGGGCCGATGTTGGAGATGGCTATGTTGGTTGGTGGGCCCGGCATCTCTGTATAGGGAGGAGGAAAGAACAATGAGATCAGGATGGAGATAAAGGAGGAGGGACACAGTGAGATCAGAGACAGAGATAAAGGAGGACAGTGAGATCAGGACGGAGATAAAGGAGGAGGACACAATGAGATCAGAGACAGAGATAAAGGAGGGACAGTGAGATCAGGGACGGAGATAAAGGAGGAGGGACACAATGAGATCAGAGACAGAATAAAGGAGGGACAGTGAGATCAGGGACGGAGATAAGGAGGAGGGACACAATGAGATCAGGGACGGAGATAAAGAGGAGGGACACAGTGAGATCAGGGACGGAGATAAAGAGGAGGGACACAATGAGATCAGGGACGGAGATAAAGGAGGAGGGACACAGTGAGATCAGGGACGGAGATAAAGGAGGGACACAGTGAGATCAAGGTACTAACCTGGGGGAGGTACTAACCTGGGGTAGGTTAGGGGGAGATACTAACCTAGGGGGAGGTTAGGGGGAGGTACTAACCTGGGGGTAGGGTTAGGAGGAGGTACTAACCTGGGGTAGGGTTAGGAGGAGGTACGAACCTGGGGGAAGGTTAGGGAGAGTTACTAACCTGGGGGTAGAGTTAGGGGGAGGTACTAACCTGGGGGAGGGTTAGGGGAGGTACTAACCTGGGGGAACTCCAGATGATATTGTAGAAGAAGAGAGTTGACCCTGTCCCTTGGAGGTCATCCCAGCCACCTGGATGGTGTAGGTGGTGAGGGCGGTCAGCCCGGTGACCCGGTACTCCTGGGTCAGGTTAGGGAGGTAGTGGGTGACCCGGGTGTTGGTCCGGTTAAACTCCTCCCACGAGATACGGTAGCCTGTAGGAGAGGGACATCACAGCTGGTTAGACTGATACAGAGGACATAACGAGACTAGAATACATACTGTAGGAGAGGGACATCACAGCTGGTTAGACTGATACAGAGGACATAACGAGACTAGAATACAACTGACTAGGTATCCCCCGTTCCCTATAGAAGTGAATAGAATAGATCTTTATTGGCCATTTGCACAGAAATGGATTCTTTAGCTACCACAGTACCCAACAAACACAGCACACATCCAACAAACAGGGTCAACCATAGACCATGACTACAGTAGGCCTAGTCATCTGTGAGGACTCTGATCTTCTAGTTGGGGTCTTTCCAGAGAGGGTTAGGGTTAGATACTATACTATACTATACTAGGTACAGTACCTGTGAGGGACTCCATTCTTCTCGTGGGATCTTTCCAGCTGACCTTCAGAGATGTGTCCAGGAGTCTCTGTAAAGCTCAGGTGACCAACGGCACCAGGCTCTGGACACACACACACACAACACACACACAACACACACACCACACACACACACACACACACACACACACACACACACACACACACACAAAGGCAAGGATTATACAGTGAGTGTCCAGTATGTTTAGTGCACAAGTATCGTATAATTTAGAGTAGTACCATATACTTTACAGTAGTACCATATACTTACAGTAGTACCATATACTTTACAGTAGTACCAATACACTTTACAGTAGTACCATATACTTTACAGTAGTATCATATACTTTTACAGTAGTACCATATACTTTACAGTAGTACCATATACTTTACAGTAGTACCATACACTTTACAGTTATACCATATACTTTGAGTAGTATAATATTACTTTAAGTAGTACCATATATTTTACAGTAGTACATATACTTTGCAGTAGTATCATTGTACTTACAGTTATACCAATACTTTGCAGTAGTAGAATATACTTTACAGTAGTCACATATACTTTACAGTAGTACCATATACTTTACAGTAGTAACCATACACTTTACAGTTATACCATATACTTTGCAGTAGTAGAATATACTTTACAGTAGTACCATATACTTTGCAGTAGTATCATGTACTTTACAGTAGTACCATATACTTTGCAGTAGTACCATATACTTTACAGTTATACATATACTTACAGTGGTATCATATACTTTACAGTAGTACCATATACTTTGCAGTAGTATCATATACTTTGCAGTAGTATCATATACTTTACAGTAGTACCATATACTTTACAGTACTGAGCTGTACTGCGCTGGCCCAGTTAAGCAGACAAAGAATATCTGAGCCAACACAGTACAGTCCGGGGCCTTCGGGTCGATAGAATCATGTGGAAATAGAATTGCTTTTGTCTGTGCCTGTGAGACAGTGTCTTCGTGAGTGCCTACAGGTTTGGTATAGTTATGTGACTGTGGTACTCACTGTCTTCGTGAGTGCGTAGTCTGTGAGGCGGGCTGCGAGGGCCGTCTCCAGTGTAGTGATAACACAGGACAGAGATGTAGTACTCTGTGAACTTCTTCAGTCCAGTCACGTAGCCCACATGCACGCTGTCCTGGAAGTTAGGTCTCACTGTCACAATGGTAACATCCTCCTCTTGACCCGCCTCCCACGCCAACAGCTGGAAACAGACGGAGGGATAGTTAAAAAATGTCATAAGAGAAAAGCAGCTGGTTTATAGGGATCTGTTGTGCCAACTGGTATGTCTAATGCTGGATTAATGCAGTTCTTATTCTAACCACTAGGGGGCAGTGTAGGACAGTACAGAATGTATTTACAGAAGAGGTCGTTCTACTGCACATCCAATAAGAATGTTTGTCTCTGGTCTCTGCTCTCTGTTTCCCACCTTGTATCCCTGGTTGATGCCATTGATGAACTGAGGGCTAGGAGCTGACCAGGTCAGCCTGACTGTAGAGGAGTTGAATGGCTCAGCCTGGACATTACCTGGTGGGACAGTGGGGACTGGGAGCGAGATGGAGGGAGATACGAGAGAAAGAGAGAGAGAGAAAACATGAGATAGGAAGAGAAGGGGGATGGACTGAATAACCGGCCCTCAGAAACTGCAGAGGAGCTTCTGGCACGACGTGGGCTTGTTGTGGTTCTTATGTTCCACAAACTGCTAAGAGAAGTACGTCACTTCTCAACCTTAAAGCTGGAGAACTGTGTTTAACTGGACGTCATCCATCCTCACCTCCCTGCAGGGTCCACTCTGTAACCTTGTGGCTGTAGGTACCCTCCCAGCCCTGTTGTAGGCTGCCACCTCCATCTCATAGTTAGTCCAGATGATGAGGTCCTCCAGGAGTAGGTTATTCTGGTCTGGCCTGGTGATGTTCTTCATCTGACAGTCCACTGGTAGTCCTGACAGACAGTACCTAGGAGGGGGGGAGAGAGAGAGGGATGTTTAGACAGTGCAGAAAGGGGAAAGTGAGGGTGAAAAGAGATGGAAGGTGAGGAGGAAGACAATAGGATTGTGACCATTGACCCAAGTGTGTTATACAGGTTAATAACAAAGATGAATGTCATTGACCCCTTCCATCTTCAACCTGAACAATCCGCTCTGTGTCTCACCTGATGATGTATCCCTGGAGCGGTCCATTCTGGTGGCTCTCCGGGGGTGGTTGCCACTGGAATCATGATGGACTGGTTGGTACGACCACTGGCAATCACCGTCTGAGGAGGGGCACTGGGAGGCTCCTCTGGTAGAGAGAGTCTGGTGGGAGAGAGGGAGGGAGAGAGAGATAGGGGAGAGAGATAGGGGAGAGAGATAGGGGAGAGAGAAAACTGGCATGAATTAACAAGTGTTTTCTGAATATTTCCATGTCTTTTCGTTATGTAACCGTTAGTGTGTGTGTGTGTGCGCGTATGTGTGTGTGTGTGTATATGTGTGTATATGTGTGTGTGTGTGTGTGTGTGTGTGTGCGTGTGTGTGTGTGTGTGTGTGTGTGCGTGCGTATGTGCGTGTGTGTGTGTGTGCGTATGTGTGTGTGTGTGTATATGTGTGTATATGTGCGTGTGTGTGTGTGTGTGTGTGTGTGCGTATGTGTGTGTGTGCGTATGTGTGTGTGTGTGTGCGTATGTGTGTGTGTGTGTGTGTGTGTGTGCGTATGTGTGCGTATGTGTGTGTATGTGTGTGTGTGTGTGTGTGCGTATGTGTGTGTGTGCGTATGTGTGTGTGTGTGTGTGTGTGTGTGTGTGTGTGTGTGTATGTGTGTGTGTGCGTAAAGGCAGCACAAAGCAGAGTTGGTCAGACCATTGTCACTGATCTATCCAACTAAGGGCTGTCTGTTTCTATGCCACAGTAAAAGGCTCTGTGATATCTCTCCCTCAGAGAGCTCTCTCTCTTCAGCTCAGCTACCATCAAAAGAAGTCATGGTCTGCGTCCCAAATTACTCTGTAGTCCATTTAGAGTGCAGTGGAGCCCTATAGGTCCTGGTCAAATGTAGTACACTGTAAAGGGGAAAGAGAGCCGTTTGGGACGCATCTGCAGTCGAAGCAAGCTAAACGCCACTGAAGGATTCCACTGAGACTTCATTTAAGTTGACATCTCAATTTCTCTTCTGTGCATAGAAACAGAGAAGTGGTGTTCGGGAGCAGAGATGGAGGCAGAGAGAGATACTTGTTCATTTAGCCTTTTGAACTTTAACTATTTGCACATTGTTACAACACTGTAAATAGTTATACTGTGACATTTGCAATGTCTTTATTCTTTGGGAAATGTAAAAATATGTTTCCCTTGCCAATAAAGCCCATTGAAATGAATTGAATTGGAGAGAGAGACTGAGGGTGAAGGAGACAGCACAGTGTTTAGGATCAGGAGAGTGTGGGGGGGGGAGACAGCACAGTGTTTAGGATCAGGAGAGTGTGGGGGGGGGAGACAGCACAGTGTTTAGGATCAGGAGAGTGTGGGGGGGAGACAGCACAGTGTTTAGGATCAGGAGAGTGTGGGGGGGAGACAGCACAGTGTTTAGGATCAGGAGAGTGTGGGGGGGAGACAGCACAGTGTTTAGGATCAGGAGAGTGTGGGGGGGGAGACAGCACAGTGTTTAGGATCAGGAGAATGTGGGGGGGGGAGACAGCACAGTGTTTAGGATCAGGAGAATGTAGGGGGGGAGACAGCACAGTGTTTAGGATCAGGAGAATGTGGGGGGAGACAGCACAGTGTTTAGGATCAGGAGAATGTGGGGGGGAGACAGCACAGTGTTTAGGATCAGGAGAGTGTGGGGGGGAGGCAGCACAGTGTTTAGGATCAGGAGAGTGTGTGGGGGGGAGACAGCACAGTGTTTAGGATCAGGAGAGTGTGGGGGGGAGACAGCACAGTGTTTAGGATCAGGAGAGTGTGGGGGGGAGACAGCACAGTGTTTAGGATCAGGAGAGTGTGGGGGGGAGACAGCACAGTGTTTAGGATCAGGAGAGTGTGGGGGGGGAGACAGCACAGTGTTTAGGATCAGGAGAATGTGGGGGGGGGAGACAGCACAGTGTTTAGGATCAGGAGAATGTAGGGGGGGGAGACAGCACAGTGTTTAGGATCAGGAGAATGTGGGGGGGAGACAGCACAGTGTTTAGGATCAGGAGAATGTGGGGGGGAGACAGCACAGTGTTTAGGATCAGGAGAGTGTGGGGGGGGAGGCAGCACAGTGTTTAGGATCAGGAGAGTGTGGGGGGGGGGAGACAGCACAGTGTTTAGGATCAGGAGAATGTAGGGGGGGAGAACAGCACAGTGTTTAGGATCAGGAGAATGTGGGGGGGGAGACAGCACAGTGTTTAGGATCAGGAGAGTGTGGGGGGGGGCAGCAGAGTGTTTAGGATCAGGAGAATGTGGGGGGGAGACAGCACAGTGTTTAGGATCAGGAGAATGTGGGGGGGAGACAGCACAGTGTTTAGGATCAGGAGAGTGTGGGGGGGAGACAGCACAGTGTTTAGGATCAGGAGAGTGTGGGGGGGAGACAGCACAGTGTTTAGGATCAGGAGAGTGTGGGGGGGAGACAGCACAGTGTTTAGGATCAGGAGAGTGTGGGGGGGGGAGACAGCACAGTGTTTAGGATCAGGAGAATGTAGGGGGGGAGACAGCACAGTGTTTAGGATCAGGAGAATGTGGGGGGAGACAGCACAGTGTTTAGGATCAGGAGAATGTGGGGGGGAGACAGCACAGTGTTTAGGATCAGGAGAATGTGGGGGGGAGACAGCACAGTGTTTAGGATCAAGAGAGTGTGGGGGGAGACAGCACAGTGTTTAGGATCAGGAGAATGTGGGGGGGAGACAGCACAGTGTTTAGGATCAGGAGAGTGTGGGGGGAGACAGCACAGTGTTTAGGATCAGGAAAATGTGGGGGGGAGACAGGTAGAAAGAGGGATGGATGGACAGCCAGACAGACAGGAGGAAGAAAGCAGGGAGGGTGTGTAGTAGTTAGTATGTCTCTGAGGGTGTGTAGTAGTTAGTGTGTCTCTGAGGGTGTGTAGTAGTTAGTGTGTCTCTGAGGGTGTGTAGTAGTTAGTATGTCTCTGAGGGTGTGTAGTAGTTGGTATGTCTCTGAGGGTGTGTAGTAGTTAGTAATGTCTCTGAGGGTGTGTGTAGTAGTTAGTGTGTCTCTGAGGGTGTGTGTAGTAGTTAGTATGTCTCTGAGGGGTGTGTGTAGTAGTTAGTGTGTCTCTGAGGGTGTGTAGTAAGTTAGTTGTGTCTCTGAGGGTGTGTAGTAGTTAGTATGTCTCTGAGGGTGTGTAAGTAGTTAGTATGTCTCTGAGGGTGTGTGTAGTAGTTAGTATGTCTCTGAGGGTGTGTAGTAGTTAGTATGTCTCTGAGGGGGTGTGTAGTAGTTAGTGTGTGAGGCGAGCGTGTGTGTGTAGTAGTTAGTGTGTGAGGCGAGCGTGTGTGTGGTAGTAGTTAGTGTGGGTGAGGCGAGCGTGTGTGTGTTGAGCTATATCTAAGGCGTCAACAGTACTCTGGGGATTTGACTTTGTGTTTGAAGCTCTGACTATTCAGCCCTCTGGTGTTACTCTAAAGACACAGAGAGATGGAAGGAGAGAGAGAGAGAGTGAGAGAGAGAGAGAGAGAGAGAGAGAGAGAGAGAGAGAGAGAGAGAGAGAGAGAGAGAGAGGAGAGAGAGGAGAGAAAGAGAGAGAGAGAGAGAGAGAGAGAGGGAGGGAGAGAAGGAGGGAGGGAGAGAGAGAGAGAGGGGGAGAGAGAGAGAGAGAGAGAGAGAGAGAGAGAGAGAGAGAGAGAGAGAGAGACAGACAGTAGCTGGGTCATCACACCCATGGTGATTCACACAGCAGTATTTTTCGGGGTCAGCTCACTCCTAGTTATCAACACACACACACAGTCATTCCCATGTTTGAGAAAAACCCCTGGGGACTTCTGAGAGACTCGTCAGAGAGTCAACACTGAACCGCAGAGAAGGGAAGGAACACATATCCAGTGGGGAGAAAACATTTAGAAACAGGGAGGTACTACCTGTCCAATGAGGACACACATGTATCTTTCTGTTGCAAAAGGTTTTTCTACGGTGTGTAGTAGTTAGTGTACTACCTGTCCAATGAGGACACATATGTGTCTTTCCATTGTAAAAGGTTTTTCTACGGTGTGTAGTAGTTAGTGTACTACCTGTCCAATGAGGACACATATGTGTCTTTCCATTGTAAAAGGTTTTTCTACGGTGTGTAGTAGTTAGTGTACTACCTGTCCCAATGAGGACACATATGTGTCTTTCCATTGTAAAAGGTTTTTCTACGGTGTGTAGTAGTTAGTGTACTACCTGTCCAATGAGGACACATATGTGTCTTTCCGTTGTAAAAGGTTTTTCTACGGTGTGTAGTAGTTAGTGTACTACCTGTCCAATGAGGACACATATGTGTCTTTCCGTTGTAAAAGGTTTTTCTACGGTGTGTAGTAGTTAGTGTACTACCTGTCCAATGAGGACACATATGTGTCTTTCCGTTGTAAAAGGTTTTTCTACGGTGTGTAGTAGTTAGTGTACTACCTGTCCAATGAGGACACATATGTGTCTTTCCGTTGTAAAAGGTTTTTCTACGGTGTGTAGTAGTTAGTGTACTACCTGTCCAATGAGGACACATATGTGTCTTTCCGTTGTAAAAGGTTTTTCTACGGTGTGTAGTAGTTAGTGTACTACCTGTCCAATGAGGACACATATGTGTCTTTCCGTTGTAAAAGGTTTTTCTACGGTGTGTAGTAGTTAGTGTACTACCTGTCCAATGAGGACACATATGTGTCTTTCCGTTGTAAAAGGTTTTTCTACGGTGTGTAGTAGTTAGTGTACTACCTGTCCAATGAGGACACATATGTGTCTTTCCGTTGTAAAAGGTTTTTCTACGGTGTGTAGTAGTTAGTGTACTACCTGTCCAATGAGGACACATATGTGTCTTTCCGTTGTAAAAGGTTTTTCTACGGTGTGTAGTAGTTAGTGTACTACCTGTCCAATGAGGACACATATGTGTCTTTCCGTTGTAAAAGGTTTTTCTACGGTGTGTAGTAGTTAGTGTACTACCTGTCCAATGAGGACACATATGTGTCTTTCCGTTGTAAAAGGTTTTTCTACGGTGTGTAGTAGTTAGTGTACTACCTGTCCAATGAGGACACATATGTGTCTTTCCGTTGTAAAAGGTTTTTCTACGGTGTGTAGTAGTTAGTGTACTACCTGTCCAATGAGGACACATATGTGTCTTTCCGTTGTAAAAGGTTTTCTACGGTGTGTAGTAGTTAGTGTACTACCTGTCCAATGAGGACACATATGTGTCTTTCCGTTGTAAAAGGTTTTTCTACGGTGTGTAGTAGTTAGTGTACTACCTGTCCAATGAGGACACATATGTGTCTTTCCGTTGTAAAAGGTTTTTCTACGGTGTGTAGTAGTTAGTGTACTACCTGTCCAATGAGGACACATATGTGTCTTTCCGTTGTAAAAGGTTTTTCTACGGTGTGTAGTAGTTAGTGTACTACCTGTCCAATGAGGACACATATGTGTCTTTCCGTTGTAAAGGTTTTTCTACGGTGTGTAGTAGTTAGTGTACTACCTGTCCAATGAGGACACATATGTGTCTTTCCGTTGTAAAAGGTTTTTCTACGGTGTGTAGTAGTTAGTGTACTACCTGTCCAATGAGGACACATATGTGTCTTTCCGTTGTAAAAGGTTTTTCTACGGTGTGTAGTAGTTAGTGTACTACCTGTCCAATGAGGACACATATGTGTCTTTCCGTTGTAAAAGGTTTTTCTACGGTGTGTAGTAGTTAGTGTACTACCTGTCCAATGAGGACACATATGTGTCTTTCCGTTGTAAAAGGTTTTTCTACGGTGTGTAGTAGTTAGTGTACTACCTGTCCAATGAGGACACATATGTGTCTTTCCGTTGTAAAAGGTTTTTCTACGGTGTGTAGTAGTTAGTGTACTACCTGTCCAATGAGGACACATATGTGTCTTTCCGTTGTAAAAGGTTTTTCTACGGTGTGTAGTAGTTAGTGTACTACCTGTCCAATGAGGACACATATGTGTCTTTCCGTTGTAAAAGGTTTTTCTACGGTGTGTAGTAGTTAGTGTACTACCTGTCCAATGAGGACACATATGTGTCTTTCCGTTGTAAAAGGTTTTTCTACGGTGTGTAGTAGTTAGTGTACTACCTGTCCAATGAGGACACATATGTGTCTTTCCGTTGTAAAAGGTTTTTCTACGGTGTGTAGTAGTTAGTGTACTACCTGTCCAATGAGGACACATATGTGTCTTTCCGTTGTAAAAGGTTTTTCTACGGTGTGTAGTAGTTAGTGTACTACCTGTCCAATGAGGACACATATGTGTCTTTCCGTTGTAAAAAGGTTTTTCTACGGTGTGTAGTAGTTAGTGTACTACCTGTCCAATGTGGACACATATGTGTCTTTCCGTTGTAAAAGGTTTTTCTACGGTGTGTAGTAGTTAGTGTACTACCTGTCCAATGGGACACATATGTGTCTTTCCGTTGTAAAAGGTTTTTCTACGGTGTGTAGTAGTTAGTGTACTACCTGTCCAATGAGGACACATATGTGTCTTTCCGTTGTAAAAGGTTTTTCTACGGTGTGTAGTAGTTAGTGTACTACCTGTCCAATGAGGACACATATGTGTCTTTCCGTTGTAAAAGGTTTTTCTACGGTGTGTAGTAGTTAGTGTACTACCTGTCCAATGAGGACACATATGTGTCTTTCCGTTGTAAAAGGTTTTTCTACGGTGTGTAGTAGTTAGTGTACTACCTGTCCAATGAGGACACATATGTGTCTTTCCGTTGTAAAAGGTTTTTCTACGGTGTGTAGTAGTTAGTGTACTACCTGTCCAATGAGGACACATATGTGTCTTTCCGTTGTAAAAGGTTTTTCTACGGTGTGTAGTAGTTAGTGTACTACCTGTCCAATGAGGACACATATGTGTCTTTCCGTTGTAAAAGGTTTTTCTACGGTGTGTAGTAGTTAGTGTACTACCTGTCCAATGAGGACACATATGTGTCTTTCCGTTGTAAAAGGTTTTTCTACGGTGTGTAGTAGTTAGTGTACTACCTGTCCAATGAGGACACATATGTGTCTTTCCGTTGTAAAAGGTTTTTCTACGGTGTGTAGTAGTTAGTGTACTACCTGTCCAATGAGGACACATATGTGTCTTTCCGTTGTAAAAGGTTTTTCTACGGTGTGTAGTAGTTAGTGTACTACCTGTCCAATGAGGACACATATGTGTCTTTCCGTTGTAAAAGGTTTTTCTACGGTGTGTAGTAGTTAGTGTACTACCTGTCCAATGAGGACACATATGTGTCTTTCCGTTGTAAAAGGTTTTTCTACGGTGTGTAGTAGTTAGTGTACTACCTGTCCAATGAGGACACATATGTGTCTTTCCGTTGTAAAAGGTTTTTCTACGGTGTGTAGTAGTTAGTGTACTACCTGTCCAATGAGGACACATATGTGTCTTTCCGTTGTAAAAGGTTTTTCTACGGTGTGTAGTAGTTAGTGTACTACCTGTCCAATGAGGACACATATGTGTCTTTCCGTTGTAAAAGGTTTTTCTACGGTGTGTAGTAGTTAGTGTACTACCTGTCCAATGAGGACACATATGTGTCTTTCCGTTGTAAAAGGTTTTTCTACGGTGTGTAGTAGTTAGTGTACTACCTGTCCAATGAGGACACATATGTGTCTTTCCGTTGTAAAAGGTTTTTCTACGGTGTGTAGTAGTTAGTGTACTACCTGTCCAATGAGGACACATATGTGTCTTTCCGTTGTAAAAGGTTTTTCTACGGTGTGTAGTAGTTAGTGTACTACCTGTCCAATGAGGACACATATGTGTCTTTCCGTTGTAAAAGGTTTTTCTACGGTGTGTAGTAGTTAGTGTACTACCTGTCCAATGAGGACACATATGTGTCTTTCCGTTGTAAAAGGTTTTTCTACGGTGTGTAGTAGTTAGTGTACTACCTGTCCAATGAGGACACATATGTGTCTTTCCGTTGTAAAAGGTTTTTCTACGGTGTGTAGTAGTTAGTGTACTACCTGTCCAATGAGGACACATATGTATCTTTCCGTTGTAAAAGGTTTTTCTACGGTGTGTAGTAGTTAGTGTACTACCTGTCCAATGAGGACACATATGTATCTTTCCGTTGTAAAAGGTTTTTCTACGGTGTGTAGTAGTTAGTGTACTACCTGTCCAATGAGGACACATATGTGTCTTTCCGTTGTAAAAGGTTTTTCTACGGTGTGTAGTAGTTAGTGTACTACCTGTCCAATGAGGACACATATGTGTCTTTCCGTTGTAAAAGGTTTTTCTACGGTGTGTAGTAGTTAGTGTACTACCTGTCCAATGAGGACACATATGTGTCTTTCCGTTGTAAAAGGTTTTTCTACGGTGTGTAGTAGTTAGTGTACTACCTGTCCAATGAGGACACATATGTGTCTTTCCGTTGTAAAAGGTTTTTCTACGGTGTGTAGTAGTTAGTGTACTACCTGTCCAATGAGGACACATATGTGTCTTTCCGTT
>NW_022261983.1:11414917-11422792 GCF_002021735.2 Oncorhynchus kisutch
GTGTTCAGTATTCCAGATGTAGTATTCTCTACTAGTCCACTCACTGTTCTCTGAGACCTCCAGGATGTATCGGATCAGGGGGCTGTTCCCATCGAAGGCCTGAGCCCAGGTCAGATTGATGGCCCTCTTCTCTACCTGGCTCAGAGCTGCACTGGGGATCTCTGGAGCATGGGGAAGCTGCCTGTAGAGGGTGGGGGGATGAGGGGGAAGGTGTGTGTGTGTGAAGGAGAGACATAAACAGACAGAGCACGGTTCAGAGAAAATGAGAGAGACAAAGACAGAATGTTAATATCATAAATACCCACTGAACGTGGTAGTTAATAGTGAAAATAGCAGAGTGCAGAGAGGAGTTGATGACGGAGGGAGGAGATGAGAGGTGAGGGGAATATGATAAATCTGTAGAGTAGCTGTGGATGAGACAACAGCACACTGCTAGAGAGTCAATGGGAGAGGAGAGAGATAGAGAGATAGAGATAGAGCGCGAGAGAGTGTGTGAGAGAGAGAGCGAGAGCGAGACAGAGAGAGAGAGAGAGAGCGAGACAGAGAGAGAGAGAGAGATAGAGAGAGAGCGAGACAGAGAGAGAGAGAGAGAGAGAGAGAGAGAGAGAGAGAGAGAGAGAGAGAGAGAGAGAGAGAGAGAGAGAGAGAGAGAGAGAGAGAGAGCGAGAGAGAGAGAGAGAGAGAGAGAGAGAGACAGAGACAAAGACAGAGAGAGAGAGCGAGAGAGAGAGAGAGAGAGAGAGAGACAGAGACAAAGACAAAGACAGAGATAGAGGGAGAGAGAGAGAGAGAGAGAGAAAGCGCGTGCGAGAGAGAGAGCACGAGAGCACGAGAGAGAGAGAGGGAGAGAGAGAGAGAGACAGAGACAGAGATAGAGGGAGTTAGAGAGAGACACAGAGAGGGGGAAGAGAGAGAGAGGAAGAGGAAGATGAAGAGTGAATGGATAATACTGCATGATGGGAGGAAGATAGAGATGGACACACAATGCCAGACAGAGTGACTGACCAAGAGAGAGATCTCAACTAGATGTGAGGTTAACCTGACTCTGAGGTGAGCGCTGCGTGAGTCGTTGCCCCCTACAGAGGTGACTCTACAGGTGTATGTTCCGATGTCACCTGACCAGGTCTGGGAGAGGTGCAGAGTCCCGTCAGGGTCCAGACGGAGCCGGGGAGAGGTGCTCACATCCACCACTGAACCACTCTTCTCCCAAACATACCTGGAGAAGCAGACAACACACACACCAACCCACACACACACCAACACACACACATACCAAAACACATACGCATCAAAACACACACACATCAACACACACACACACACACACACACACACACACACACACACACACACACACACACACACACACACACACACACACACACACACACACACACACACACACACAGACAGACAGACAGACACACACACGGTTACCATAGAGCACTTTGAGACTGTTGATGTAAAAAGGGCTTAATGAATTCTCTCTGAAACACACAGACGCTCTGCTCATACTGATCCATATACTCAGACTGTGTGTGTCACTGTCTGCTCATACTGATCCATATACTCAGACTGTGTGTGTCCCTGTCTGCTCATACTGATCCATATACTCAGACTGTGTGTGTCCCTGTCTGCTCATACTGATCCAGATACTCAGACTGTGTGTGTCCCTGTCTGCTCATACTGATCCAGATACTCAGACTGTGTGTGTCCCTGTCTGCTCATACTGATCCATATACTCAGACTGTGTGTGTCCCTGTCTGCTCATACTGATCCATATACTCAGACTGTGTGTGTGTCACTGTCTGCTCATACTGATCCAGATACTCAGACTGTGTGTGTGTGTGTGTCACTGTCTGCTCACACTGATCCAGATACTCAGACTGTGTGTGTGACTGTGACACCAAACTTCTCATTTCCTCCATTAACTTCAACTGATCAACCTCTTTGATTTATTCCACTACAGCCCCCTGATTCAACTGATCAACCTCTGATTTGTTCCACTACAGCCCCCTGATTCAACTGATCAACCTCTGATTTATTCCACTACAGACCCCTGATTCAACTGATCAACCTCTTTGATTTATTCCACTACAGCCCCCTGATTCAACTGATCAACCTCTTTGATTTATTCCACTACAGCCCCCTGATTCAACTGATCAACCTCTTTGATTTATTCCACTACAGCCCCCTGATTCAACTGATCAACCTCTGATTTGTTCCACTACAGCCCCCTGATTCAACTGATCAACCTCTGATTTATTCCACTACAGACCCCTGATTCAACTGATCAACCTCTGATTTATTCCACTACAGACCTCTGATTCAACTGATCAAACTCTTTGATTTATTCCACTACAGCCTCCTGATTCAACTGATCAACCTCTGATTTATTCCACTACAGCCTCCTGATTCAACTGATCAACTAATCAGTTAGCCTTTGAGGAGCTGAGTCAGGTGTCAGCTTGGCATCCAATTAACTGACAGACACACTGGGGTCATGGGTCACCCCACAGGACATGACATCATCCTTACCTGACAGACACACTGGGGTCATGGGTCACCCCACAATACATGACATCATCCTTACCTGACAGATACACTGGGGTCATGGGTCACCCCACAATACATGACATCATCCTTACCTGACAGACACACTGGGGTCATGGGTCATCCCACAAGACATGACATCATCCTTACCTGACAGATACACTGGGGTCATGGGTCACCCCACAGGACAGACCCCTGATTCAACTGATCAACCTCTTTGATTTATTCCACTACAGCCCCCTGATTCAACTGATCAACCTCTTTGATTTATTCCACTACAGCCCCCTGATTCAACTGATCAACCTCTTTGATTTATTCCACTACAGCCCCCTGATTCAACTGATCAACCTCTGATTTGTTCCACTACAGCCCCCTGATTCAACTGATCAAACTCTTTGATTTATTCCACTACAGCCTCCTGATTCAACTGATCAACCTCTGATTTATTCCACTACAGCCTCCTGATTCAACTGATCAACTAATCAGTTAGCCTTTGAGGAGCTGAGTCAGGTGTCAGCTTGGCATCCAATTAACTGACAGACACACTGGGGTCATGGGTCACCCCACAGGACATGACATCATCCTTACCTGACAGACACACTGGGGTCATGGGTCACCCCACAATACATGACATCATCCTTACCTGACAGACACACTGGGGTCATGGGTCATCCCACAAGACATGACATCATCCTTACCTGACAGATACACTGGGGTCATGGGTCACCCCACAGGACATGACATCATCCTTACCTGACAAACACACTGGGGTCATGGGTCACCCCACAATACATGACATCATCCTTACCTGACAGATACACTGGGGTCATGGGTCACCCCACAAGACATGACATCATCCTTACCTGACAGACACACTGGGGTCATGGGTCACCCCACAGGACATGACATCATCCTTACCTGACAGACACACTGGGGTCATGGGTCACCCCACAGGACATGACATCATCCTTACCTGACAGACACACTGGGGTCATGGGTCACCCCACAGGACATGACAGCCTTGGTCCCCTTGATGACACTCTGGTCTACAGGTGGCTTGGTGATACGGGTCCGTGCTGAAAACATAGAGACACCTGGCTGTTTAACAGGTGGTTGACAGACTTCAGGTTACTGGCTGTTTAACAGGTGGTTGACAGACTTCAGGTTACTGGCTGTTTAACAGGTGGTTGACAGACTCCAGGTTACTGGCTGTTTAACAGGTGGTTGACAGACTTCAGGTTACTGGCTGTTTAACAGGTGGTTGACAGACTCCAGGTTACTGGCTGCTTAACAGGTGGTTGACAGGTGGCTGTTTAACAGGTGGTTGACCCCCCCCCCCTCCCTCCAAACTCACCCCACACCAGTAGATCTGCGGCGGCCTCGTCTATGCCTCTGGAGTTGCTGGCCATGCAGGTATAAGTCCCAGCATCAGAAAGGTGAGACGGGGACACTAGTAGACTGCCTGACTCCAGCAGGGTGAACCTGGGCAGCTGGACAGAACCACTGGCCAACACACGTTCACCTGGGGGGAGGGGGAGGGGGAGAGAGAGAGAGAAACAATGTACTGAGCATATGTCAAATTGGATTTTTACCAAATTACCGTACAACAGACCATGTATTCACCCTGCACACCCTAATTGACAACCAAACAAACCAAAACAAAGGCAAAGTCTTCTCATGCTTTGTTGATTTCAAAAAAGCCTTCGACTCAATCTGGCATGAGGGTCTGCTATACAAACTGATGGAAAGTGGTGTTGGGGGTAAAACATACGACATTATAAAATCCATGTACACAAACAACAAGTGTGCGGTTAAAATGGGCAAAAAACACACTCATTTCTTCACACAGGGTCGTGGGGTTAGACAGGGATGCAGCTTAAGCCCCACCCTCTTCAACATATATATCAACGAATTGGCGCGGGCACTAGAAAAGTCTGCAGCACCCGGCCTCCCCCTGCTAGAATCCGAAGTCAAATGTCTGCTGTTTGCTGATGATCTGGTGCTTCTGTCACCAACCAAGGAGGGCCTACAGCAGCACCTAGATCTTATGCACAGATTCTGTCAGACCTGGGCCCTGACAGTAAATCTCAGTAAGACCAAAATAATGGTGTTCCAAAAAAGGTCCAGTCACCAGGACCACAAATACAAATCTAGACACTGTTTCCCTAGAGCACACAAAAAACTATACATACCTTGGCCTAAACATCAGCACCACAGGTAACTTCCACAAAGCTGTGAACGATCTGAGAGACAAGGCAAGAAGGGCATTCTATGCCATCAAAAGAAACATAAATTTCAACATACCAATTATGATTTGGCTAAAAATACTTGAATCAGTCATAGAGCCCATTGCCCTTTATGGTTGTGAGGTCTGGGGTCCGCTCACCAACCAAGACTTCACAAAATGGGACAAAAACCAAATTGAGACTCTGCACGCAGAATTCTGCAAAAATATCCTCCGTGTACAACGTAGAACACCAAATAATGCATGCAGAGCAGAATTAGGGCCGATACCCACTAATTATCAAAATCCAGAAAAGAGCTGTTAAATTCTACAACCACCTTAAAGGAAGCGATTCACAAACCTTCCATAACAAAGCCATCACCTACAGAGAGATGAACCTGGAGAAGAGTCCCCTAAGCAAGCTGGTCCTGGGGCTCTGTTCACAAACACAAACACACACTACAGAGCCCCAGGACAGCAGCACAATTAGACCCAACCAAATCATGAGAAAACAAAAAGATAACTACTTAACACAACAGAGCAAACTAGAATGCTATTTGGCCCTACACAGAGAGTACACAGCTGCAGAATACCTGACCACTGTGACTGACCCAAAATTAAGGAAAGCCTTGACTATGTACAGACTCAGTGAGCATAGCCTTGCTATTGAGAAAGGCCGCCGTAGGCAGACATGGCTCTCAAGAGAAGACAGGCTATGTGCTCACTGCCCACAAAATGAGGTGGAAACTGAGCTGCACTTCCTAACCTCCTGCCCAATGTATGACCATATTAGAGAGACATATTTCCCTCAGATTACACAGATCCACAAAGAATTCGAAAACAAATCCAATTTTGAAAAACTCCCATATCTACTGGGTGAAATTCCACAGTGTGCCATCACAGCAGCAAGATTTGTGACCTGTTGCCACGAGAAAAGGGCAACCAGTGAAGAACAAACACCATTGTAAATACAACCCATATTTATGCTTTAGCCATTTGTACATTGTTAGAACACTGTATATATATATAATATGACATTTGTAATGTCTTTACTGTTTTGAAACTTCTGTATGTGTAATGTTTACTGTTAATTTTGTTGTTTTTCACTTTATATATTCACTTTGTATGTTGTCTACCTCACTTGCTTTGGCAATGTTAACACATGTTTCCCATGCCAATAAAGCCCTTGAATTGAATTGAATTGAATTGAGAGAGAGAGAGAGAGCAGAGAGAGAGAGGGAGAGGGAGAGGGAGAGGGAGAGAGGGAGAGAGAGAGACAGAGAGAGAGAGATAGAGAGAGAGAGATGGAGAGAGCAGAGAGAGAGAGAGAGAGAGGGAGAGGGCGAGGGAGAGGGAGAGAGGGCGAGGGAGAGAGGGAGAGACAGAGAGAGAGATAGAGAGAGAGATAGAGAGAGATGCAGAGAGAGAGAGAGAGAGGGAGAGGGCGAGGGAGAGGGAGAGAGGGAGAGGGCGAGGGAGAGAGGACAGAGAGAGAGAGAGAGATAGAGAGAGATGGAGAGAGCAGAGAGAGAGAGAGAGAGACAGAGGGAGAGGGCGAGGGAGAGGGAGAGAGGGAGAGAGGGAGATACAGAGAGAGAGAGAGAGAGAGAGAGAGAGAGAGAGAGAGAGAGAGAGAGAGAGAGAGTTAGTGAAGTATCGAGACGGAACCAGAAGGAGAAAGAAGTGTCAGTTAACACCAGCAGGGTTCTGCCCTGAGACCGTCAGAGCTTCTGCGTCACCTTGTGGACTGAGTCATATGTAATCACCGTTCCCTCTGAAAAAACACACAAAATGACATGCACTTCTAATAGAAGCTGTCCACCACCATACCTTTCTGCCAGGTGATAGCTGGTCGCGGGGCTCCGCTGGTCTCACAGTGGAGGATGACTGACATGCCGTCAATCACAGCACTGTCAGCTGGACCTGCCGTGATGTTGGGGGCAATACCTGGGTAGAGACAAACAGGTAGGTGAGACAGACAGACGTGACAGACAGACAGACAGACAGACAGACAGACAGACAGACAGACAGACAGACAGACAGACAGACAACAGACAGACAGACAGACAGACAGACAGACAGACAGACAGACAGACAGACAGACAGACAGACAGACAGACAGACAGACAGACAGACAGACAGACAGACAGACAGACAGACAGACAGACAACTGATGAGGTGAGAACACAGATGAGAAGGCTGATGATGAGACTGATGATGAGAGATGTGAGGTAACTGTGTGAACTTTTAATTCATTTATCAAAGACTGTCAGTCAGTCAGCTCCCATTTTTCAAGATAACGACTTGGAGACTGACAGGCACAAGGCTCCCATCACCCTCTCTTTCCTTTCCCTCTTCATCCCTCTTATTCTCTCTCTCTTACTTGTTCGTTCTCTCTCTAATTCTCTCTCAAAATAGCCAATAATTGCCTGAGTGTGTAGTGTGACAGGTCTGAGAGACGGAGAGAAGAAGGAGAGATGAGACAGGGAGGAAAGGGGAGAAGGAAAGAGGGAGAGATGGAGACTACGTGGGAAATGGTGGGTTGGGGACTTGATGTACTGGTAGAGATAGAGAGAGAGAGATACGTACTGGTAGAGAGAGAGAGAGAGAGAGAGAGAGAGACCGTACTGGTAGAGAGAGAGAGAGAGAGAGAGAGAGAGAGAGAGAGAGAGAGAGAGAGAGAGACGTACTGGTAGAGAGAGAGAGAGACGACTACTGGTAGAGAGAGAGAGAGACATACTGGTAGAGAGAGAGAGAGACGTACTGGTAAAGAGAGAGAGAGAGCGAGAGAGAGAGACGTACTTGTAGAGAGAGAGAGAGAGAGACATACCTGGTACGAGAGAGAGAGAGAGAGACGTACTGGTAGAGAGAGAGAGCGAGAGGAGAGAAGAGACGTACTGGTAGAGAGAGAGAGAGCGAGAGAGAGAGAGACGTACTGGGTAGAGAGAGAGCGAGAGAGAGTACTGGTAGAAGAGACGAGAGGGACTACTGGTAAGAGAGAAGAGAGAGACGATCGTACTGGTAGAGAGAGAGAGAGAGAGAGAGAGAGATACGTACTGGTAGAGAGAGAGAGAGACGTACTGGTAGAGAGAGAGGGA
>NW_022261983.1:11422892-11432892 GCF_002021735.2 Oncorhynchus kisutch
GGGAAGGGAGACAGAGAGAGAGGGGGAGGGAAGGGAGACAGAGAGAGAGGGGGAGGGAAGGAGACAGAGAGAGAGAGGGGGAGGGAAGGGAGACAGAGAGAGAGAGCGGGAGGGAAGGGAGACAGAGAGAGAGAGAGGGAGGGAAGGGAGGACAGAGAGAGAGAGGGAGGGAAGGGAGACAGAGAGAGAGAGAGGGAGGGAAGGAGACAGAGAGAGAGAGGGAGGGAAGGGAGACAGAGAGAGAGAGGGAGGGAAGGGAGACAGAGAGAGAGAGCGGGAGGGAAGGAGACAGAGAGAGAGAGCGGGAGGGAAGGGAGACAGAGAGAGAGAGGGAGGGAAGGGAGACAGAGAGAGAGAGGGAGGGAAGGGAGACAGAGAGAGAGAGGGGGAGGGAAGGGAGACAGAGAGAGAGAGCGGGAGGGGGAGAGAGAGACAGAGAGAGAGAGGGAGGGGAGGGAGACAGAGAGAGAGGGGGAGGGGAGGGAGACAGAGAGAGAGGGGAGGGAGGGAGACAGAGAGAGAGAGGGAGGGAAGGGAGACAGAGAGAGAGAGCGGAGCGGGAGGGAAGGGAGACAGAGAGAGAGAGCGGGAGGGAAGGGAGACAGAGAGAGAGAGAGCGGGAGGGAAGGGAGACAGAGAGAGAGAGAGGGAGGGAAGGGAGACAGAAGGAGAGAGAGGGAGGGAAGGGAGACAGAGAGAGAGAGCGGGAGGGAAGGGAGACAGAGAGAGAGAGAGAGAGGGAAGGGAGAAGAGAGAGGGAGGGGGGAGAGAGAGACAGAGAGAGAGAGGGAGGGGAGAGAGAGACAGAGAGAGAGAGGGAGGAGAGAGACAGAGAGAGAGAGGGAGGGGAGAGAGAGACAGAGAGAGAGAGGGAGAGAGAGACAGAGAGAGAGAGGGAGAGAGAGAGAGAGAGAGAGAGAGAGAGGGAGAGAGAGAGAGGGAGAGAGAGAGAGGGAGAGAGAGGGAGAGAGAGGGAGAGAGAGACAGAGAGAGAGAGGGAGAGAGAGAGAGGGAGAGAGAGGGAGAGAGAGACAGAGAGAGAGAGAGGGAGAGAGAGAGAGAAAGTGTATTAATATGATTCAAATTCTGTTTCAAGGTTGTGAGGCATTGACAGAGCACCGTAATACATCTGTCATACTGATCAAGTCTTTGAATTGGCCATAATGGTTTGGATTCAGAGCAGAGATAAGGAGAGGAGGAGAAGAATGGAGAGGCAGGAAAGACTGAGAGGAGAGGAGGAGGAGGGGAGGAGAGAAGAGAGGAGAGGAGGAGGAGGGGAGGAGAGAAGAAAAGCATTGAATAGGACAGATGAACAATTTTCTAAAAGAGACCCAAACAAAAGACATTAGGTGACAGAGAAATGTGACAGACTTGGTCTCTCTGTGTGTGTGTCTGTGTGTGTGTGTCTGTGTGTGTGTGTGTGTGTGTGTGTGTGTGTGTTCACTCACCTAGCATTGGCCACACACTCCATAATGACATCATTCCTCCCTGCGTTCACACTGGTGTTCTTAGGAGGGATGATGATGGTGGGGGTGATGGGGTCCACAGGCCCCCCCACGTCTACACACACACACACACACACACACAAGCATGATTAGAAAAGCATATGGGTCATGGCCAGTTCTCCCTTGTAAAATAGATTGTATATCTCAGTCAGACTTTACAGTTTAAATAATAGAAACGGGTGAACAACAACAGCTCCTGCCTGGATTGTCCATACAGCACTCTCATCATTCATCAACATATAGTTCCTATACTGTCATTCATCAACATATAGTTCCTATACTGTCATTCATCAACATATAGTTCCTATACTCTCCTCATTCATCAACATATAGTTCCTATACTCTAATCATTCATCAACATATAGTTCCTATACTGTCATTCATCAACATATAGTTCCTATACTGTCATTCATCAACATATAGTTCCTATACTCTCATCATTCATCAACATATAGTTCCTATACTCTCATCATTCATCAACATATAGTTCCTATACTCTCCTCATTCATCAACATATAGTTCCTATACTCTAATCATTCATCAACATATAGTTCCTATACTGTCATTCATCAACATATAGTTCCTATACTCTCCTCATTCATCAACATATAGTTCCTATACTGTCATTCATCAACATATAGTTCCTATACTCTCATCATTCATCAACATATAGTTCCTATACTGTCATTCATCAACATATAGTTCCTATACTCTCCTCATTCATCAACATATAGTTCCTATACTGTCATTCATCAACATATAGTTCCTATACTCTCATCATTCATCAACATATAGTTCCTATACTGTCATTCAATAACATATAGTTCCTATCCTGTCATGCATCAACATATAGTTCCTATACTCTCATCATTCATCAACATATAGTTCCTATACTGTCATTCATCAACATATAGTTCCTATACTCTCATCATTCAATAACATATAGTTCCTATACTGTCATTCATCAACATAAAGTTCCTATACTCTCATCATTCAATAACAGATAGTTCCTATACTCTCATCATTCATCAAGGGATAGTTCCTATACTCTCATCATTCATCAAGAGATAGTTCCTATACTCTCATCATTCAATAACATATAGTTCCTATACTCTCATCATTCATCAAGAGATAGTTCCTATACTCTCATCATTCATCAAGAGATAGTTCCTATACTCTCATCATTCAATAACATATAGTTCCTATACTCTCATCATTCATCAAGAGACAGTTCCTATACTCTCATCATTCATCAAGAGATAGTTCCTATACTCTCATCATTCAATAACATATAGTTCCTATACTCTCATCATTCAATAACATATAGTTCCTATACTGTCATTCATCAACAGAAAGTTCCTATACTCTCATCATTCAATAACATATAGTTCCTATTCTGTCATTCATCAACAGATAGTTCCTATACTCTCATCATTCAATAACATATAGTTCCTATACTGTCATTCATCAACAGATAGTTCCTATACTCTCATCGTTCAACCAAGATGGCATAGCAGTTCAGACGTCTTTTTGTCCTCGTCTTGTCCTGTGTATATATATATATATATTTACAACTTTTTTCACATACATTTTATTTTTATTTTCCATCAACTCATCTTCAAAACACTCTCCTGCAACCCGCCTCACCAATGTATATTTATAAAGTATTATTTACCTCAAATCTGTAATCCTCCAAGAAGCTAGCCTGAAACTAGCCAGAAGCTAATCCAGAAGCTAGCCTGAAACTAGCCAGAAGCTAATCCAGAAGCTAGTTCAGAAGCTAATCCAGAAGCTAGTTCAGAAGCTAATCCAGAAGCTAGTTCAGAAGCTAATCCAGAAACTAGCCAGAAGCTAATCCAGAAGCTAATCCAGAAGCTAGTTCAGAAGCTAGTTAGCTTCTTTACTGGCAAATCGTTAGTAATCAGCTAACCACGGTTTGTGGTCATCAGCTATCCTTTAGCTCGAAAATCTATCACCAGTTTTGTACGGCGCAGCGCGGCTCGGAACGGAACACACCGGACCAATTTTTCTCTCCATGTCCCTGGATTTCAACTGCTCTCTGGACATTCATACCCGGATCTCACAGCTAGCTAGCTGCTATCCATGTGACTATCGGCTTTCGTCGATTCCGGAGCAAACATCAATTATTCCGGAGCTAGCCAGCTCCGTCAATCACTCATGAGTTCCATCAATCACTCCTGGGCTGCAGTCACCTATCCGGACCCGTTTTACTGCCTACGCGGAGCCCCACCGGGCCTTCACAACTGGACTGCCGACGTTATCTACCCGAAGGAGATCCGGCTGGCTCCTCCGTCGCGACGTTACCTGAACGCCCATCTGCGGCCTGCTAACCGTTAGCTGTCTTACCGGCTGCTATCTGAATAGACAATCGGACAATTTATTTATTTTTATTATTATTATGTTTTCTTCTTGGGCCTCTATAACTATATCTATTGTTTTTATTTTGGTTGTTGTTGTGTGATTTGGGATGAATCCCCTCTACCACACGGAACCCCACTAATCTACTGACGGAACGCAAGAGGTGGCTAACAACAGACCTCCATCCTATGCTAGCTTGCTGGCTGGCCTGGCTGGCCTGGCTAGCTGTCTAAATCGCCGTGACCCCCAACCAACCTCTCCACTCACTGGACCCTTTTGATCACTCGACTAAGCATGCCTCTCCTTAATGTCAATATGTCTTGTCCATTGCTGTTCTGGTTAGTGTTTATTGGCTTATTTCACTGTAGAGCCTCTAGTCCTGCTCACTATACCTTATCCAACCTATTAGTTCCACCACCCACACATGCAATGACATCTCCTGGTTTCAATGATGTTTCTAGAGACAATATCTCTCTCTTCATCACTCAATACCTAGGTTTACCTCCACTGTATTCACATCCTACCATACCTTTGTCTGTACATTATACCTTGATGCTATTTTATCGCCCCCAGAAACCTCCTTTTACTCTCTGTTCCAGACGTTCTAGACGACCAATTCTTATTGCTTTTAGCCGCACCCTTATTCTACTCCTCCTATGTTCCTCTGGCGATGTAGAGGTGAATCCAGGCCCTGCAGTGCCTAGCTCCACTCCTATTCCCCAGGCGCTCTCTTTTGACGACTTCTGTAACCGTAATAGCCTTGGTTTCATGCATGTTAACATTAGAAGCCTCCTCCCTAAGTTTGTTCTATTCACTGCTTTAGCACACTCTGCCAACCCGGATGTTCTAGCTGTGTCTGAATCCTGGCTTAGGAAGACCACCAAAAATTCAGAAATTTTAATTCCAAACTACAACCTTTTCAGACAAGATATAACTGCCAAAGGGGGCTGTGTTGCAATCTACTGCAAAGATAGCCTGCAGAGTTCTGTCCGACTATCCAGGTCTGTACCCAAACAATTTGAACTTTAAAAATTTAAAAATCCACCTCTCTAAAAACAAGTCTCTCACCGTTGCCGCCTGCTATAGACCACCCTCTGCCCCCAGCTGTGCTCTGGACACTGGACACCATATGTGAACTGATTGCCCCCCATCTATCTTCAGAGCTCGTGCTGCTAGGAGACCTAAACTGGAACATGCTTAACACCCCAGCCATCCTACAATCTAAACTTGATACCCTCAATCTCACACAAATTATCAATGAACCTACCAGGTACCTCCCCAAAGCCTTAAACACGGGCACCCTCATAGATATCATCCTAACCAACTTCCCCTCTAAATACACCTCTGCTGTCTTCAACCAAGATCTCAGCGATCACTGCCTCATTGCCTGCATCCGTAATGGGTCAGCGGTCAAACGACCTCCACTCATCACTGTAAAACGCTCCCTGAAACACTTCAGCGAGCAAGCCTTTCTAATCGACCTGGCCGGGGTATCCTGGAAGGATATTGATCTCATCCCGTCAGTAGAGGATGCCTGGATATATTTTTTAAATGCCTTCCTAACCATCTTAAATAAACATGCCCCATTCAAGAAATGTAGAACCAGGAACAGATATAGCCCTTGGTTCTCCCCAGACCTGACTGCCCTTAACCAACACAAAAACATCCTATGGCGTTCTGCATTAGCATCGATAGTATGCAGCTGTTCAGGGAAGCCAGAAACCATTATACATAAGCAGTTAGAAAAGCCAAGGCTCTTCAAGCAGAAATGTGCTTCCGGGAACACTAACTCAAAAAAGTTCTGGGACACTGTAAAGTCCATGGAGAATAAGAACACCTCCTCCCAGCTGCCCACTGCACTGAAGATAGGAAACACTGTCACCACTGATAAATCCACCATAATTGAGAATTTCAATAAGCATTTTTCTACGGCTGGCCATGCTTTCCACCTGGCTACTCCTACCCCGGTCAACAGCCCTGCACACCCCACAGCAACTCGCCCAAGCCTTCCCCATTTCTCCTTCTCCCAAATCCATTCAGCTGATGTTCTGAAAGAGCTGCAAAATCTGGACCCCTACAAATCAGCCGGGCTAGACAATCTGGACCCTTTCTTTCTAAAATTATCTGCCGAAATTGTTGCCACCCCTATTACTAGCCTGTTCAACCTCACTTTCGTGTCGTCTGAGATTCCCAAAGATTGGAAAGCAGCTGCGGTCATCCCCCTCTTCAAAGGGGGGACACTCTTGACCCAAACTGCTACAGACCTATATCTATCCTACCATGCCTTTCTAAGGTCTTCGAAAGCCAAGTCAACAAACAGATTACCGACCATTTCGAATCTCACCATACCTTCTCTGCTATGCAATCTGGTTTCAGAGCTGGTCATGGGTGCACCTCAGCCATGCTCAAGGTCCTAAACAATACCTTAACCGCCATCGATAAGAAACATTACTGTGCAGCCGTATTCATTGATCTGGCCAAGGCTTTCGACTCTGTCAATCACCACATCCTCATCGGCAGACTCGACAGCCTTGGTTTCTCAAATGATTGCCTCGCCTGGTTCACCAACTACTTCTCTGATAGAGTTCAGTGGGTCAAATCGGAGGGTCTGCTGTCCGGACCTCTGGCAGTCTCTATGGGGGTGCCACAGGGTTCAATTCTTGGACCGACTCTCTTCTCTGTATACATCAATGAGGTCGCTCTTGCTGCTGGTGAGTCCCTGATCCACCTCTACGCAGACGACACCATTCTGTATACTTCCGGCCCTTCTTTGGACACTGTGTTAACAACCCTCCACGTTTTGTCACCAAAGACCCATGTACTACCCACCATTGCGACCTGTACGCTCTCGTTGGCTGGCCCTCGCTTCATACTCGTCGCCAAACCCACTGGCTCCATGTCATCTACAAGACCCTGCTAGGTAAAGTCCCATTGTAGGATTTTTTATGAATTTATTTGCAAATTATGGTGGAAAATAAGTATTTGGTCAATAACAAAAGTTTATCTCAATACTTTGTTATATACCCTTTGTTGGCAATGACAGAGGTCAAACGTTTTCTGTAAGTCTTCACAAGGTTTTCACACACTGTTGCTGGTATTTTGGCCCATTCCTCCATGCAGATCTCCTCTAGAGCAGTGATGTTTTGGGGCTGTTGCTGGGCAACACGGACTTTCAACTCCCTCCAAAGATTTTCTATGGGGTTGAGATCTGGAGACTGGCTAGGCCACTCCAGGACCTTGAAGTACTTCTTACGAAGCCACTCCTTCGTTGCCCGGGCGGTGTGTTTGGGATCCTTGTCATGCTGAAAGACCCAGCCACGTTTCATCTTCAATGCCCTTGCTGATGGAAGGAGGTTTTCACTCAAAATCTCACGATACATGGCCCCATTCATTCTTTCCTTTACACGGATCAGTCGTCCTGGTCCCTTTGCAGAAAACAGCCCCAAAGCATGATGTTTCCACCCCCATGCTTCACAGTAGGTATGGTGTTCTTGGGATGCAACTCAGCATTCTTTGTCCAAACACGACGAGTTGAGTTTTTACCAAAAAGTTATATTTTGGTTTCATCTGACCATATGATATTCTCCCAATCTTCAAATCAAATCAAATCAAATTTATTTATATAGCCCTTCGTACATCAGCTGATATCTCAAAGTGCTGTACAGAAACCCAGCCTAAAACCCCAAACAGCAAGCAATGCAGGTGTAGAAGCACGGTGGCTAGGAAAAACTCCCTAGAAAGGCCAATACCTAGGAAGAAACCTAGAGAGGAACCAGGCTATGTGGGGTGGCCAGTCCTCTTCTGGCTGTGCCGGGTGGAGATTATAACAGAACATGGCCAAGATGTTCAAATGTTCATAAATGACCAGCATGGTCGAATAATAATAAGGCAGAACAGTTGAAACTAGAGCAGCAGCACAGTCAGGTGGAAGTTGAAACTGGAGCAGCAGCATGGCCAGGTGGACTGGGGACAGCAAGGAGTCATCATGTCAGGTAGTCCTGGGGCATGGTCCTAGGGCTCAGGTCCTCCGAGAGAGAGAAAGAAAGAGAGAAGGAGAGAATTAGAGAACGCACACTTAGATTCACACAGGACACCGAATAGGACAGGAGAAGTACTCCAGATATAACAAACTGACCCCAGCCCCCCGACACATAAACTACTGCAGCATAAATACTGGAGGCTGAGACAGGAGGGGTCAGGAGACACTGTGGCCGCATCCGAGGACACCCCCGGACAGGGCCAAACAGGAAGGATATAACCCCACCCACTTTGCCAAAGCACAGCCCCCACACCACTAGAGGGATATCTTCAACCACCAACTTACCATCCTGAGACAAGGCTGAGTATAGCCCACAAAGATCTCCGCCACGGCACAACCCAAGGGGGGGGGCGCCAACCCAGACAGGATGACCACAACAGTGAATCAACCCACTCAGGTGACGCACCCCCTCCAGGGACGGCATGAGAGAGCCCCAGCAAGCCAGTGACTCAGCCCCTGTAATAGGGTTAGAGGCAGAGAATCCCAGTGGAAAGAGGGGAACCGGCCAGGCAGAGACAGCAAGGGCGGTTCGTTGCTCCAGAGCCTTTCCGTTCACCTTCCCACTCCTGGGCCAGACTACACTCAATCATATGACCCACTGAAGAGATGAGTCTTCAGTAAGGACTTAAAGGTTGAGACCGAGTTTGCGTCTCTGACATGGGTAGGCAGACCGTTCCATAAAAATGGAGCTCTATAGGAGAAAGCCCTGCCTCCAGCTGTTTGCTTAGAAATTCTAGGGACACGTCTGGTACTGCTTGATTTGAGTCCCTGGCGGCGTAGTGTGTTACTGATGGTAGGCTTTGTTACTTTGGTCCCAGCTCTCTGCAGGTCATTCACTAGGTCCCACTGTGTGGTTCTGGGATTTTTTGCTCACCGTTCTTGTGATCATTTTGACCCCACAGGGTCAGATCTTGCGTGGAGCCCCAGATCGAGGGAGATTATCAGTGGTCTTGTATGTCTTCCATTTCCTAATAATTGCTCCCACAGTTGATTTCTTCAAACCAAGCTGCTTACCTATTGCAGATTCAGTCTTCCCAGCCTGGTGCAGGTCTACAATTTTGTTTCTGGTGTCCTTTGACAGCTCTTTGGTCTTGGCCATAGTGGAGTTTGGAGTGTGAGTTTGGAGTGGGACTGTTTGAGGTTGTGGACAGGTGTCTTTTATACTGATAACAAGTTCAAACAGGTGCCATTAATACAGGTAACGAGTGGAGGACAGAGGAGCCTCTTAAAGAAGAAGTTACAGGTCTGTGAGAGCCAGAAATCTAGCTTGTTTGTAGGTGACCAAATACTTATTTTCCACCATAATTTGCAAATAAATTCATAAAAAATCCTACAAAATCCTACATATATATCGTGAGGTCCCTGTCTCTCTGTGTTCCCCTCCCACATTTCCTGGGAGCAGCCTCAACCTGTGTCAACCAAGCTGCTAGGAACTAGCGGTGACAAAATCAGTACAGTTACATATCGGATATTATTTTGCCGATTATATCTTATCGTATCGTTTTAACAATATGGCAGTATTCATTTTGCGCTAGTTTGCTGTACCTGCACCAAAACTGCAGTATTTTTCCTTCATAAATTGTTCTCCATCTTCTTTTTAAACAGGGAGAACCTTTCCTTTCACCATGTTTATGACCATGACTGAGAAAAACTCATTTAGTCACGTCTCTCTCTCGTCTCTCTCTCTTTCATCTCTCTCTCGTCTCTCTCTCGTCTCTCTCTCTCGTCTCTCTCTCATCTCTCTCTCGTCTCTCTCTCTCGTCTCTCTCTCGTCTCTCTCTCGTCTCTCTCATCTCTCTCGTCTCTCTCTCGTCTCTCTCTTATCACAATAAATATCGTAGGCACCTAAGTGTGGTGATGATATCATACCGTGAGGTCCCTGGCAATTCCCAGCCCTACCAGGAACCATTATATTGTTTAATTGAGATAAACATAGCAGGAAGTGATTCAATGCAGAGCCATCATTCAGCCTGTTCCACAGAGCCTTGCAGCCCTGCAAACAACCATCGATTCACTGGCCTCAATCAGAGATCTCTCTCTCCATCTCATCTCATTTCTCCCTGCCTCGAGGGGTTCT
>NW_022261983.1:11437892-11459151 GCF_002021735.2 Oncorhynchus kisutch
GTGTGTGTGTGTGTGTGTGTGTGTGTGTGTGTGTGTGTGTGTGTGTGTGTGTGTGTGTGTGTGTGTGTGTGTGTGCGTGCGTGTGTGTGTCCCGATGTGTGTAATTTGTTTGTATGTATATATATATACACACATCACATATACCCACTAACAATCAGTGTGTGTGTTTGTGTGTCTCAACTATGCTGTGAATGTATTACAAATATCAACTAATACTACAGCCCAGTCATTACTGTCTACTACAGCCTAGTCATTACTGTCTACTACAGCCTGGTCATTACTGTCTACTACAGCCTGGTCATTACTGTCTACTACAGCCCAGTCATTACTGTCTACTACAGCCTGGTCATTACTGTCTACTACAGCCTGGTCATTACTGTCTACTACAGCCCAGTCATTACTGTCTACTACAGCCCAGTCATTACTGTCTACTGCAGCCCAGTAATTACTGTCTACTACAGCCCAGTCATTACTGTCTACTACAGCCCAGTCATTACTGTCTACTACAGCCTGGTCATTACTGTCTACTACAGCCTGGTCATTACTGTCTACTACAGCCCAGTCATTACTGTCTACTACAGCCCAGTCATTACTGTCTACTACAGCCTGGTCATTACTGTCTACTACAGCCTGGTCATTACTGTCTACTACAGCCCAGGTTGACTACTGTCATTACTGTCTACTACAGCCCAGGTTCACTACTGTCATTACTGTCTACTACAGCCCAGGTTGACTACTATCATTACTGTCTACTACAGCCCAGGTTGACTACAGTCATTACTGTCTACTACAACCCAGGTTGACTACAGTCATTACTGTCTACTACAGCCCAGGTTGACTACAGTCATTACTGTCTACTACAGCCCAGGTTGACTACTGTCATTACTGTCTACTACAGCCCAGGTTGACTACTGTCATTATTGTCTACTACAGCCCAGTCATTACTTTCTACTACAGTCCAGGTTGACTACAGTCATTACTGTCTACTACAGCCCAGGTTGACTACTGTCATTACTGTCTACTACAGCCCAGGTTGACTACAGTCATTACTGTCTACTACAGCCCAGGTTGACTACTGTCATTACTGTCTACTACAGCCCAGGTTGACTACAGTCATTACTGTCTACTACAGCCCAGGTTGACTACTGTTATTACTGTCTACTACAGCCCAGGTTGACTACTGTCATTACTGTCTACTACAGCCCAGGTTGACTACAGTCATTACTGTCTACTACAGCCCAGGTTGACTACAGTCATTACTGTCTACTACAGCCCAGGTTGACTACAGTCATTACTGTCTACTACAGCCCAGGTTGACTACAGTCATTACAGCCCCCCTTGGGCTGTGCCATGGCGGAGGTCTTTGTGGGCTATACTCAGCCTTGTCTCAGGATGGTAAGTTGGTGGTTGAAGATATCCCTCTAGTGGTGTGGGGGCTGTGCTTTGGCAAAGTGGGTGGGGTTATATCCTTCCTGTTTGGCCCTGTCCGGGGGTGTCCTCCGATGGGCCACAGTGTCTCCTGACCCCTCCTGTCTCAGCCTCCAGTATTTATGCTGCAGTAGTTTATGTGTCGGGGGGCTGGGGTCAGTTTGTTATATCTGGAGTACTTCTCCTGTCCTATTCGGTGTCCTGTGTGAATCTAAGTGTGCGTTCTCTAATTCTCTCTTTCTTTCTCTCTCTCGGAGGACCTGAGCCCTAGGACCATGCCCCAGGACTACCTGACATGATGACTCCTTGCTGTCCCCAGTCCACCTGGCCATGCTGCTGTTCCAGTTTCAACTGACCTGAGCCCTAGGACCATGCCCCAGGACTACCTGACATGATGACTCCTTGCTGTCCCCAGTCCACCTGGCCATGCTGCTGCTCCAGTTTCAACTTCCACCTGACTGTGCTGCTGCTCCAGTTTCAACTGTTCTGCCTTATTATTATTCGACCATGCTGGTCATTTATGAACATTTGAACATCTTGGCCATGTTCTGTTATAATCTCCACCCGGCACAGCCAGAAGAGGACTGGCCACCCCACATAGCCTGGTTCCTATCTAGGTTTCTTCCTAGGTTTTGGCCTTTCTAGGGAGTTTTTCCTAGCCACCGTGCTTCTACACCTGCATTGCTTGCTGTTTGGGGTTTTAGGCTGGGTTTCTGTACAGCACTTTGAGATATCAGCTGATGTACGAAGGGCTATATAAATACATTTGATTTGATTTGAAAAATAAAAAAATACATTTGATTTGATTTGATTTACTGTCTACTACAGCCCAGGTTGACTACTGTCAGCCTTTCACTGTCCAATCGTTTTTCACCACAACATTTTTTCCTACAGGAGATTTTTAGAAACACTTAAAATAAGGGCTGTATTTCATTTAGACTAACTCTGGCATGGCTTTTGATAACCATGGAAATATTTCTTGGACAAGGTGACTTATCAATACATTTGCCTGTATTTACCCACCAAAAATGAAATGCTAATTAGCTGCTAATGTGGCTATCATAAAGATCAACAAAGGCCATGATGATCTGGACCAGACTGACGAATCGAGACAAAGGTAAGAATCTCTGGATTAACTGTCTAATGTTAGCAAAATGTTGCAATGAATAAATTGGCCATGCTGTGAACTGTCTTATACAAGTTTTAAATTGACACAAAACCTGTCAGCAAAGGTGTCAGTCAGAGATGACATGCAGGAGCTTGTAGGGATTAGTAGTCTTGCATGAAGTCTACTTTGGTGCTAATTAATGTTTTCGAACATCATCAATCACCCTGTCTCTCACTGTCATAAACTGACATTACTAACTGACCCCTACAGTACAGACACCAATCACCCTGCGTTTCACTGTCATAAACTGACATTACTAATTGACCCCTACAATACAGACACCAATCACCCTGCCTCTCACTGTCATAAACTGACATTACTAACTGACCCCTACAGTACAGACACCAATCACCCTGCCTCTCACTGTCATAAACTGACATTACTAACTGACCCCTACAGTACAGACACCAATCACCCTGCCTCTCACTGTCATAAACTGACATTACTAACTGACCATACAGTACAGACACCAATCACCCTGCCTCTCACTGTCATAAACTGACATTACTAACTGACTCCTACAGTACAGACACCAATCACCCTGCCTCTCACTGTCATAAACTGACATTACTAACTGACCCCTACAATACAGACACCAATCACCCTGCCTCTCACTGTCATAAACTGACATTACTAACTGACCCCTACAGTACAGACACCAATCACCCTGACTCTCACTGTCATAAACTGACATTACTAACTGACCCCTACAATACAGACACCAATCACCCTGCCTCTCACTGTCATAAACTGACATTACTAACTGACTCCTACAGTACAGACACCAATCACCCTGCCTCTCACTGTCATAAACTGACATTACTAACTAACCCCTACAGTACAGACACCAATCACCCTGCCTCTCACTGTCATAAACTGACATTACTAACTGACCCCTACAATACAGACACCAATCACCCTGCCTCTCACTGTCATAAACTGACATTACTAACTGACCCCTACAGTACAGACACCAATCACCCTGCCTCTCACTGTCATAAACTGACATTACTAACTGACCCCTACAATACAGACACCAATCACCCTGCCTCTCACTGTCATAAACTGACATTACTAACTGACCCCTACAGTACAGACACCAATCACCCTGCCTCTCACTGTCATAAACTGACATTACTAACTGACCCCTACAGTACAGACACCAATCACCCTGCCTCTCACGGTCATAAACTGACATTACTAACTGACCCCTACAATACAGACACCAATCACCCTGCCTCTCACTGTCATAAACTGACATTACTAACTGACCACTACAGTACAGACACCAATCACCCTGCCTCTCACTGTCATAAACTGACATTACTAACTGACCACTACAGTACAGACACCAATCACCCTGCCTCTCACTGTCATAAACTGACATTACTAACTGACCCCTACAGTACAGACACCAATCACCCTGCCTCTCACTGTCATAAACTGACATTACTAACTGACCCCTACAATACAGACACCAATCACCCTGCCTCTCACTGTCATAAACTGACATTACTAACTGACCACTACAGTACAGACACCAATCACCCTGCCTCTCACTGTCATAAACTGACATTACTAACTGACCCCTACAATACAGACACCAATCACCCTGCCTCTCACTGCCATAAACTGACATTACTAACTGACCCCTACAGTACAGACACCAATCACCCTGCCTCTCACTGTCATAAACTGACATTACTAACTGACCCCTACAGTACAGACACCAATCACCCTGCCTCTCACTGTCATAAACTGACATTACTAACTGACCCCTACAATACAGACACCAATCACCCTGCCTCTCACTGTCATAAACTGACATTACTAACTGACCCCTACAGTACAGACACCAATCACCCTGCCTCTCACTGTCATAAACGGACATTACTAACTGACCCCTACAATACAGACACCAATCACCCTGCCTCTCACTGTCATAAACTGACATTACTAACTGACCCCTACAATACAGACACCAATCACCCTGCCTCTCACTGTCATAAACTGACATTACTAACTGACCACTACAGTACAGACACCAATCACCCTGCCTCTCACTGTCATAAACTGACATTACTAACTGACCACTACAGTACAGACACCAATCACCCTGCCTCTCACTGTCATAAACTGACATTACTAACTGACCCCTACAATACAGACACCAATCACCCTGCCTCTCACTGTCATAAACTGACATTACTAACTGACCCCTACAATACAGACACCAATCACCCTGCCTCTCACTGTCATAAACTGACATTACTAACTGACCCCTACAATACAGACACCAATCACCCTGCCTCTCACTGTCATAAACTGACATTACTAACTGACCCCTACAGTACAGACACCAATCACCCTGCCTCTCACTGTCATAAACTGACATTACTAACTGACCCCTACAATACAGACACCAATCACCCTGCCTCTCACTGTCATAAACTGACATTACTAACTGACCCCTACAGTACAGACACCAATCACCCTGCCTCTCACTGTCATAAACTGACATTACTAACTGACCCCTACAATACAGACACCAATCACCCTGCCTCTCACTGTCATAAACTGACATTACTAACTGACCACTACAGTACAGACACCAATCACCCTGCCTCTCACTGTCATAAACTGACATTACTAACTGACCACTACAGTACAGACACCAATCACCCTGCCTCTCACTGTCATAAACTGACATTACTAACTGACCACTACAGTACAGACACCAATCACCCTGCCTCTCACTGTCATAAACTGACATTACTAACTGACTCCTACAGTACAGACACCAATCACCCTGCCTCTCACTGTCATAAACTGACATTACTAACTGACTCCTACAGTACAGACACCAATCACCCTGCCTCTCACTGTCATAAACTGACATTACTAACTGACTCCTACAGTACAGACGCCAATCACCCTGCCTCTCACTGTCATAAACTGACATTACTAACTGACTCCTACAGTACAGACACCAATCACCCTGCCTCTCACTGTCATAAACTGACATTACTAACTGACCCCTACAATACAGACACCAATCACCCTGCCTCTCACTGTCATAAACTGACATTACTAACTGACCCCTACAGTACAGACACCAATCACCCTGCCTCTCACTGTCATAAACTGACATTACTAACTGACTCCTACAGTACAGACACCAATCACCCTGTCTCTCACTGTCATAAACTGACATTACTAACTGACTCCTACAGTACAGACACCAATCACCCTGCCTTTCACTGTCATAAACTGACATTACTAACTGACCCCTACAGTACAGACACCAATCACCCTGCCTCTCACTGTCATAAACTGACATTACTAACTGACCCCTACAGTACAGACACCAATCACCCTGCCTTTCACTGTCATAAACTGACATTACTAACTGACCCCTACAGTACAGACACCAATCACCCTGCCTTTCACTGCCATAAACTGACATTACTAACTGACCCCTACAGTACAGACACCAATCACCCTGCCCATCTGGACAAGAGGAATACCTATGTAAGAATGCTGTTCATTGACCATAGCTCAGCATTTAACACCATAGTACCCTCCAAGCTCATCATTAAGCTGGGTCTGAACCCCACCCTGTGCAACTGGGTCCTGGACTTCCTGACGGGCTGCCCCCCAGGTGGTGAAGGTAGGAAACAACACCTCCACTTCGCTGATCCTAAACACAGGTGCCCCACAAGGGTGCGTGCTCAGCCCCCTCCTGTACTCCATGACGGCGTGGCCAAGCACACCTCCAACTCAATCCTCAAGTTTCAGTTGGAGGCGATGACGAGACTCTGGGAGTGTGGTGCAACAAAAACAACCTCTCACGAAATGTCAAACAAACAAAGGAGATGATTGTGGGCTTCAGGAAACAGCAGAGGGAGCAGCCCCCTATTCACATCGATGGAACCGCAGTGGAGAAGGTGGAAAGATTTAAGTTCCTCGGCGTACACATCACTGACAAACTGAAATGGTCCAACCAGGGACGAAGGTGCAACAGCGCCTCTTCAACCTCAGGAGGCTGAAGAAATGTGGCTTGTCACCTAAAACCCTCACGAACTTCTACAGATGCACAATTGAGAGCATCCTGTCAGGCTGTATCACCGCCTGGTACGGCAACTGCACCACCCACAAACGCAGGGCTCTCCAGAGGGTGGTGTGATCTGCCCAACGCATCACCGGGGCAAACTATCTGGCTTCCAGGACACCTACAGCACCCGACGTCACAGGAATGCCAAAAAGATAATCAAGGACAACAATCACCTGACCCACGGCCTGTTCACCTCGCTATCATCCAGAAGGCGAGGTCAGTACAGGTGCATCAAAGCAGGGACCAAAAGACTGAAAACCAACTTCTATCTCAAGGCCATCAGACTGATAAACAGCCACCACTAACACAGAGAGGCTGCTGCCTATATACACAGATTTTAATTCATTGGCCACTTTATAAATGGAACACTAGTCACTTTAATAATGTCTACATATCTTACATTACCCATCTCATGTGTCTATACTGTTTTCTACTCTATTCTACTGTATCTCAGTCTATGCTGCTCTGGCATTGCTCGTCCAAATATTCCATTCCTTTACTTAGATGTGTGTGTATTGGGTATATGTTGTGGAATTGTTAGATATTAGCTGTTAAATATTGCTGCACTGTCAGAACTAGAAGCACAAGCACTTCGCTACATCTGCAATAACATCTGTTAAACGCGTGTATGTGACCAATACAAATTGATTTGATTTGCCTTTCACTGTCATAAACTAACATTACTAACTAATTTAAACCTTACACTGATGGCTGCAAGAGGTGCTGTTGTTACCTAACAGGCTCTAGCATGACGACAGGAGGTACTGTTGTTACCTAACAGGATCTAGCATGACTAAGGGATGTTGTGCTGTTACCTAGACTGACATGTCTAATGAACATATTAGAGATCTATGAAGGGAAATCTCTCCGTCCAGACTGAGACAAACAGCCAAACACATAACAGAATGGTGAGAAGTAGAATTAACACTGAATAACCTGCACCACTCCACTGTCCATTCCACTATCTCATTAGTCTCTATCTCTACTGAATAACCTGCACTCCACAACTCCACTGTCCATTCCACCATCTCGTTAGTCTCTATCTCTACTGAACATGTTTCATTCCACCATCTCGTTAGTCTCTATCTCTACTGAACATGTTGCACTCCACCACTCCACTGTCCATTCCACCATCTCGTTAGTCTCTATCTCTACTGAACATGTTTCATTCCACCATCTCGTTAGTCTCTATCTCTACTGAACATGTTTCATTCCACCATCTCGTTAGTCTCTATCTCTACTGAACATGTTGCACTCCACCTCCACTGTCCATTCCACCATCTCGTTAGTCTCTATCTCTACTGAACATGTTTCATTCCACCATCTCGTTAGTCTCTATCTCTACTGAACATGTTGCACTGCACCTCCACTGTCCATTCCACCATCTCGTTAGTCTCTATCTCTACTGAATAACCTGCACCACCCCACTGTCCATTCCACCATCTCGTTAGTCTCTATCTCTACTGAATAACCTGCACCACTCCACTGTCCATTCCACCATCTCGTTAGTCTCTATCTCTACTGAATAACCTGCACCACTCCACTGTCCATTCCACCATCTCGTTAGTCTCTATCTCTACTGAATAACCTGCACCACTCCACTGTCCATTCCACCATCTCGTTAGTCTCTATCTCTACTGAATAACCTGCACCACTCCACTGTCCATTCCATCATCTCGTTAGTCTCTATCTCTACTGAATAACCTGCACTCCACCACTCCACTGTCCATTCCACCATCTCGTTAGTCTCTATCTCTACTGAATAACCTGCACCACTCCACTGTCCATTCCACCATCTCGTTTTTCTCTATCTCTACTGAATAACCTGCACCACTCCACTGTCCATTCCACCATCTCGTTAGTCTCTATCTCTACTGAATAACCTGCACCACTCCACTGTCCATTCCACCATCTCGTTTGTCTCTATCTCTACTGAATAACCTGCACCACTCCACTGTCCATTCCACCATCTCGTTAGTCTCTATCTCTACTGAATAACCTGCACCACTCCACTGTCCATTCCACCATCTCGTTAGTCTCTATCTCTACTGAATAACCTGCACTCCACCACTCCACTGTCCATTCCACCATCTCGTTAGTCTCTATCTCTACTGAATAACCTGCACCACTCCACTGTCCATTCCACCATCTCGTTTTTCTCTATCTCTACTGAATAACCTGCACCACTCCACTGTCCATTCCACCATCTCGTTAGTCTCTATCTCTACTGAATAACCTGCACCACTCCACTGTCCATTCCACCATCTCGTTAGTCTCTATCTCTACTGAATAACCTGCACCACTCCACTGTCCATTCCATCATCTCGTTAGTCTCTATCTCTACTGAATAACCTGCACTCCACCACTCCACTGTCCATTCCACCATCTCGTTAGTCTCTATCTCTACTGAACATGTTCCATTCCACCATCTCGTTAGTCTCTATCTCTACTGAACATGTTGCACTCCACCTCCACTGTCCATTCCACCATCTCGGTAGTCTCTATCTCTACTGAACATGTTGCACTCCACCTCCACTGTCCATTCCACCATCTCGGTAGTCTCTATCTCTACTGAACATGTTCCATTCCACCATCTCGTTAGTCTCTATCTCTACTGAACATGTTGCACTCCACCTCCACTGTCCATTCCACCATCTCGGTAGTCTCTATCTCTACTGAACATGTTTCATTCCACCATCTCGTTAGTCTCTATCTCTACTGAACATGTTCCATTCCACCATCTCGTTAGTCTCTATCTCTACTGAACATGTTTCATTCCACCATCTCGTTAGTCTCTATCTCTACTGAACATGTTGCACTCCACCTCCACTGGTCTGTGTCCCAAATGGCACTCTATATGGTTCCCTACTTTTGACCAGAGCCCATTGGAATGCACCCCTGGTCTCACTTAGGAGTTTCTCGACATGCTGTGTAGACTAGGTAGTGAACCCACCTCTCCCTCTGCTTGAGGAGGCGTAGGGGGAATATCACTGTGTGTAAATGTCTGAAGTCTTCACGTCAGTTTGACATGCTGCTGGACCATGGAGATAAATGATTGATGATTAAACAAGAGGTGGATTGTGAGAAATCTCTCCCATCTGTCTCTGATGCAGTCCATTACTCTCAATAAGACTGAAGTATTAAAGAAAGCAGCTACTGTCTATCTATCTATCTATCTATATATCTGTCTATCTATCTATCTGTCTATCTGTCTGTCTATCCGTCTATCCATCTGTCTGTCTATCTATCTATCTATCTATCTATCTATCTATCTATCTATCTGTCTATCCATCTGTCTGTCTGTCTGTCTGTCTGTCTGTCTGTCTGTCTGTCTGTCTGTCTGTCTGTCTGTCTGTCTGTCTGTCTGTCTGTCTGTCTGTCTGTCTGTCTGTCTGTCTGTCTGTCTGTCTGTCTGTCTGTCTGTCTGTCTGTCTGTCTGTCCTGTCTGTCTGTCTGTCTGTCTGTCTGTCACACAGTCCTATACACAGTTCTATACTGTCAGTCAGAGCAGGTCATAAATAGAGGGTTTATGTCCATCAGGTCTAATTGTTGCCTCTGATGCCTGCTGCTCTCTCTGCCTTTCAACACACACACACACACACACACACACACACACACACACACACACACACACACACACACACACACACACACACACACACACACACACAAACAAGCACATCCTGCCTCTCTGCCTGTATCTCTCTATCCTTCAATCATCCCTGCATGCCTGCTCTGCAGAATCCACACACACACACACACACAATACCGTACAGCCTGAATAAGAACAGCCCTGATCAGTGGGAACACTGAGTATCAGACAGCCGTATGTAGGTTCATCAGTAATTGATAAACCATCGTAGATATTGAACCTGTCCTAAAGCTGCCCCACAGCAGCTCTCCAGTGGAAAGGGAAGGATATTGCTTCTGCAGTACAGTGTTCAGACACACACACAGCTCTACGTCAGACCAGGGTTCACATACAAAGAGGGAAAAAGGGGGTTTAAACTGCTATAGTAAACAGTACGTACACACACAACCCCCCAACCCCCACTACACACACAACCCCCCGACCCCCACTACACACACAACCCCCCAACCCCCACTACACACACAAACCCCCGACCCCCACTACACACACAACCCCCCAACCCCCACTACACACACAACCCCCCGACCCCCACTACACACACAACCCCCCGACCCCCACTACACACACAACCCCATAACCCCCACTACAACACAACCCCCCAACCCCCACTACACACACAACCCCCCAACCCCCACTACACACATAAATGACCTGCCCCCCACTACACACACAACCCCCCGACCCCCACTACACACACAACCCCCCGACCCCCACTACACACACAACCCCCCGACCCCCACTACACACACAACCCACAGACCCCCACTACACACATAACCCCCCGACCCCCACTACACACATAAATGACCTGCCCCCCACTACACACACAACCCCCCAGACCCCCACTACACACACAACCCCCTGACCCCCACTACACACATAAATGACCTGCCCCCCACTACACACACAACCTCCGACCCCCACTACACACACAACCCCCCGACCCCCACTACACACATAAATGACCTGCCCCCCACTACACACACAACCCCCCAGACCCCCACTACACACACAACCCCCTGACCCCCACTACACACATAAATGACCTGCCCTCCACCCCATCCCTCCCAGCCCGCTCACACAACATAACGTTAGCTGAATTTACATGCGGCTGCTGGCGGGTATCTTGCGTCCGTCCCTGAACCAGGTAATCTGTGGTCGTGGGAAGCTGTGGATGCGTGGAGCCTGGATCAGAGCAGCCTCTCCCTGGGACACAGTCTGGGAACGCTCCCCCTCCACAAAATCACCCATATCTGGGGGAGGGGGAGAGAGGGAGGTAGGGAGAGGGGTAGGTAGGGAGGGGGAGGGAGGGAGAGGGGGAGAGGGGGAGGGAGGGAGAGGGGGAGGGAGGGAGAGGGGGAGGGGGAGAGGGGGGAGGGGGAGAGAGGGAGGTAGGGAGAGGGGGAGTTATGGAGGGGGAAAGGGTGCGGGAGGGAGAGGGGGAGTTATGGAGGGGGAAAGGGGGAGGGAGGGAGAGGGGGAGGTAGGGAGGGGGAGAGAGGGAGGTAGGGAGAGCGGGAGGTAGGGAGGGGGAGGGGGAGAAGGGTAGGGGGAGGGAGGGAGGGGGAGGGGGGAAGGGGGAGAGGGGGGAGGGAGGGAGAGGGGGAGGGAGGTAGGTAGGGAGAGGGGGAGGGGAGGGGGAGAGGGGGATGGAGGGAGGGGAGAGGGGGAGAGGGGGATGGAGGGAGGGGAGGGAGGGAGAGGGGGAGGGAGGTAGGGAGAGGGGGAGGGGGAGAGGGGGAGGGAGGTAGAGGGGGAGAGGGGGAAGGGGAGAGGGGGAGGGAGGGAGAGGTGGGGGTGGTGGAAACAGAAAAGGAAAGTGGGAGAGAGCGATAGAAAGACATCAGGAAATAAAGTGAGAAATAAATAAGGAAGGAAAACCTTAAGGAAAATATATATATATAAAGGGAGAGATACAGAGAGAGAGATACAGAGAGAGATACAGAGAGAGATACAGAGAGAGAGATACAGAGAGAGATACAGAGAGAGATACAGAGAGAGAGATACAGAGAGAGAGATACAGAGAGAGATACAGAGAGAGATACAGAGAGAGATACAGAGAGAGATACAGAGAAAGATACAGAGAGAGATACAGAGAGAGAGATACAGAGAGAGATACAGAGAGAGAGATACAGAGAGAGATACAGAGAGAGAGATACAGAGAGAGAGATACAGAGAGAGAGATACAGAGAGAGAGATACAGAGAGAGAGATACGAGAGAGATACAGAGAGAGAGATACAGAGAGAGAGATACAGAGAGAGATACAGAGAGAGAGATACAGAGAGAGATACAGAGAGAGAGATACAGAGAGAGATACAGAGAGAGATACAGAGAGAGATACAGAGAGAGAGATACAGAGAGAGATACAGAGAGAGATACAGAGAAAGATACAGAGAGAGAGATACAGAGAGAGATACAGAGAGAGAGATACAGAGAGAGATACAGAGAGAGATACAGAGAGAGATACAGAGAAAGATACAGAGAGAGATACAGAGAGAGATACAGAGAGAGATACAGAGAGAGATACAGAGAGAGATACAGAGAGAGTACTTTAGCCATTGTACATTGTTAGAACACTGTATATATATATAATATGACATTTGTAATTTCTTTACTGTTTAGAAACTTCTGTATGTGTAATGTTTACTGTTAATTTTTGTTGTTTTTCACTTTATATATTCACTTTGTATGTTGTCTACCTCACTTGCTTTGGCAATGTTAACACATGTTTCCCATGCCAATAAAGCCCTTGAATTGAATTGAATTGAATTGATACAGAGAGAGAGATACAGAGAGAGATACAGAGAGAGATACAGAAAGATATACAGAGAGATATACAGAGAGAAAGATACAGAGAGAGATGCAGAGAGAGATACACAGAGCAAGATACAGAGAGAGATACAGAGAGAGAGATACAGAGAGCGAGATACAGAGAGAGAGATACAGTGAGAGATACAAAGAAAGATACAGAGAGAGATACAGAGAGAGAGATACAGAGAGCGAGATACAGAGAGAGAGATACAGAGAGAGAGATACAGAGAGAGATACAGAGAGAGAGATACAGAGAGAGAGATACAGAGAGCGAGATACAGAGAGAGAGATACAGTGAGAGATACAAAGAAAGATACATAGAGAGATACAGAGAGAGAGAGATACAGAGAGAGATACAGAGAGAGATACAGAGAGAGATACAGAGAGAGATACAGAGAGAGATACAGAGAGAGATACAGAGAGAGAGATACAATGGACAGCCACTTACAGGCGACTTGTACTTCAGTGCTGCTCTGCATGATGGCTCCTACTCTGTTCCTGACGATGCATCTGTAGAAACCAGCATGGGAGCGGTCCAGAGACGGGATCAGGTACCTAACGGATGGACACACACATAAACATACACACACACACACACACACACATAAATACGCACACACACACACACACATAAACACCAGGCACAGCTATTAGTCATATACATAGCATACATAGCATACTCCTGTGACGGACGGACACATACTCCTGTGACGGACACATAGTTTGGGCTTTGTCGTCAACGTACAGAATGTAGTGGCTAAGTAACTACTAGTAACAGAAGTAAGTAACTACTAGTAACTGAAGTAAGTAACTACTAGTAACTGAAGTAAATAACTACTAGTAACTGAAGTAAGTAACTACTAGTAACTGAAGTAAGTAACTACTAGTAACTGAAGTAAGTAACTAAAAGTAACGAAGTAAGTAACTCCTAGTAACTGAAGTAAGTAACTACTAGTAACTTAAGTAAGGAACTACTAGTAACTGAAGTAAATAACTACTAGTAACTGAAGTTAGTCAATACTTTAGCAAGCTTCCAGAAAATTGGAACGGAAATGGCGCCACACCAAACTGGAAGTCTTCCGACTAGCTTGGAAAGACAGTACCGTGCAGTACCGAAGAGCCCTTACTGCTGCTCGATCATCCTATTTTTCTAACTTAATTGAGGAAAATAAGAACAATCCGAAATTCCTTTTTGATACTGTCGCAAAGCTAACTAAAAAGCAGCATTCCCCAAGAGAGGATGACTTTCACTTTAGCAGTGATAAATTCATGAACTTCTTTGAGGAAAAGATTATGATTATTAGAAAGCAAATTACGGACTCCTCTTTAAATCTGCATATCCCTTCAAAGCTCAGTTGTCCTGAGTCTGCACAACTCTCCCAGGACCTAGGATCAGGAGAGACGCTCAAGTGTTTTAGTAATATATCTCTTGACACAATGTTAAAATAATCATGGCCTCTAAACCTTCAAGCTGCATACTGGACCCTATTCCAACTAAACTACTGAAAGAGCTGCTTCCTGTGCTTGGCCCTCCTATGTTGAACATAATAAACGGCTCTCTATCCACCAGATGTGTACCAAACTCACTAAAAGTGGCAATAATAAAGCCTCTCTTGAAAAAGCCAAACCTTGATCCAGAAAATATAAAAAAACTATCGGCCTATATCGAATCTTCCATTCCTCTCAAAAATGTTAGAAAAGGCTGTTGCGCAGCAACTTACTGCCTTCCTGAAGACAAACAATGCATACGAAATGCTTCAGTCTGGTTTTAGACCCCATTATAGCACTTGTGAAGGTGGTAAATTACATTTTAATGGCATCGGACCGAGGCTCTGCATCTGTCCTCGTGCTCCTAGACCTTAGTGCTGCTTTTGATACCATCGATCACCACATTCTTTTGGCGAGATTGGAAACCCAAATTGGTCTACACGGACAAGTTCTGGCCTGGTTTAGATCTTATCTGTCGGAAAGATATCAGTTTGTCTCTGTGAATGGTTTGTCCTCTGACAAATCAACTGTAAATTTCGGTGTTCCTCAAGGTTCCGTTTTAGGACCACTATTGTTTTCACTATATATTTTACCTCTTGGGGATGTTATTCGAAAAAATAATCTTAACTTTAACTACTATGCGGATGACACACAGCTGTACATTTCAATGAAACATGGTGAAGCCCCAAAATTGCCCTTGCTAGAAGCATGTGTTTCAGACATAAGGAAGTGGATGGCTGCAAACTTTCTACTTTTAAACTCGGACAAAACAGAGATGCTTGTTCTAGGTCCCAAGAAACAAAGAGATCTTCTGTTGAATCTGACAATTAATCTTAATGGTTGTACAGTCGTCTCAAATAAAACTGTGAAGGACCTCGGCGTTACTCTGGACCCTGATCTCTCTTTTGAAGAACATATCAAGACCATTTCAAGGACAGCTTTTTTCCATCTACGTAACATTGCAAAAATCTGAAACTTTCTGTCCAAAAATGATGCAGAAAAATTAATCCATGCTTTTGTCACTTCTAGATTAGACTACTGCAATGCTCTACTTTCCGGCTACCTGGATAAAGCACTAAATAAACTTCAGTTGGTGCTAAATACGGCTGCTAGAATCCTGACTAGAACCAAAACATTTGATCATATTACTCCAGTGCTAGCCTCTCTACACTGGCTTCCTGTCAAAGCAAGGGCTGATTTCAAGGTTTTACTGCTAACCTACAAAGCATTACATGGGCTTGCTCCTACCAATCTCTCTGAATTGGTCCTGCCGTACATACCTACACGTACGCTACGGTCACAAGACGCAGGCCTCCTAATTGTCCCTAGAATTTCTAAGCAAACAGCTGGAGGCAGGGCTTTCTCCTATAGAGCTCCATTTTTATGGAACGGTCTGCCTACCCATGTCAGAGACGCAAACTCGTTCTCAACCTTTAAGTCTTTACTGAAGACTCATCTCTTCAGTGGGTCATATGATTGAGTGTAGTCTGGCCCAGGAGTGGGAAGGTGAACGGAAAGGCTCTGGAGCAACGAACCGCCCTTGCTGTCTCTGCCTGGCCGGTTCCCCTCTTTCCACTGGGATTCTCTGCCTCTAACCCTATTACAGGGGCTGAGTCACTGGCTTACTGGGGCTCTCTCATGCCGTCCCTGGAAGGGGTGCGTCACCTGAGTGGGTTGATTCACTGATGTGGTCATCCTGTCTGGGTTGGCGCCCCCCCTTGGGTTGTGCCATGGCGGAGATCTTTGTGGGCTATACTCGGCCCTGTCTCAGGATGGTAAGTTGGTGGTTGAAGATATCCCTCTAGTGATGTGGGGGCTGTGCTTTGGCAAAGTGGGTGGGGTAATATCCTTCCTGTTTGGCCCTGTCCAGGGGTGTCCTCGGATGGGTCCACAGTGTCTCCTGACCCCTCCTGTCTCAGCCTCCAGTATTTATGCTGCAGTAGTTTGTGTCGGGGGGCTAGGGTCAGTTTGTTATATCTGGAGTACTTCTCCTGTCCTATTCGGTGTCCTGTGTGAATTTAAGTGTGCGTTCTCTAATTCTCTCCTTCTCTCTTTCTTTCTCTCTCTCGGAGGACCTGAGCCCTAGGACCATGCCCCAGGATTACCTGACATGATGACTCCTTGCTGTCCCCAGTCCACCTGGCCGTGCTGCTGCTCCAGTTTCAACTGTTCTGCCTTATTATTATACGACCATGCTGGTCATTTATGAACATTTGAACATCTTGGCTATGTTCTGTTATAATCTCCACCCGGCACGGCCAGAAGAGGACTGGCCACCCCACATAGCCTGGTTCCTCTCTAGGTTTCTTCCTAGGTTTAGGCCTTTCTAGGGAGTTTTTCCTAGCCACCGTGCTTCTACACCTGCATTGCTTGCTGTTTGGGGTTTTAGGCTGGGTTTCTGTACAGCACTTTGAGATATCAGCTGATGTACAAAGGGCTATATAAATACATTTGATTTGATTTGATTTGATTTGAAGTAAGTAACTTCTAGTAACCGAAGTAAATAACTATTAGTAACTTGAGTAAGTAACTACTAGTAACTGGAGTAAGTAACTACTAGTAACTGGAGTAAGTAACTACTAGTAACTGGAGTAAGTAACTACTAGTAACTGGAGTAAGTAACTACTAGTAACTGGAGTAAGTAACTACTAGTAACTGAAGTAAGTAACTACTAGTAACTGAAGTAAGTAACTACTAGAAACTAAAGTAAATAACTGGAGTAAGTAACTACTAGTAACTGGAGTAAGTAACTACTAGTAACTGGAGTAAGTAACTACTAGTAACTGGAGTAAGTAACTGAAGTAAGTGGTTAGAGCGTTGGGCGAGTAACCGAAAGGTTGCTGGATCGAATCCCCGAGCTGACAAGGTAAAACTCTGTCATTCTACCCCTGAACAAGGCAGTTAACCCACCGTTCCCAGGCCGTCATTGTAAATAAGAATTTGTTCTTAACTGACTTGCCTAGTTAAAGGTTACATTTTAAAAAGTAAGTAACTGAAGTAAGTAACTACTTGTAACTGGAGTAAGTCATCAAAAGGAGGACCTTCTTAGTGAAAAATATGTTTGTTTTCTATGATTGTGTTTTGCTTTTCATGTACTGATGTGAATAGTGATGTGAATAGTGATGTGAATAGTGATGTGAATAGTGATGTGAATAGTGATGTGTTTAGTGTATATTGAGGTGCATTGATGTGAATAGTGATGTGAATAGTGATGTGAATAGTGATGTGACTAGTGATGTGTTTAGTGTATATTGAGGTGCATTGATGTGAATAGTGATGTGAATAGTGATGTGAATAGTGATGTGACTAGTGATGTGTTTAGTGTATATTGAGGTGTATTGATGTGAATAGTGATGTGAATAGTGATGTGTTTAGTGTATATTGAGGTGTAGTGATGTGAATAGTGATGTGTTTAGTGTATATTGAGGTGTATTGATGTGAATAGTGATGTGGACATTGATGTGAATAGTGTTATGAATAGTGATGTGAATAGTGATGTGTTTAGTGTATATTGAGGTGTATTGATGTGAATAGTGATGTGGACATTGATGTGGACATTGATGTGAATAGTGATGTGAATAGTGATGTGACTAGTGATGTGTTTAGTGATGTGACTAGTGATGTGTTTAGTGATGTGAATAGTGATGTGTTTAGTGATGTGAATAGTGATGTGACTAGTGATGTGTTTAGTGATGTGACTAGTGATGTGTTTAGTGATGTGAATAGTGATGTGACTAGTGATGTCACTTAACGGTTACTCTCTCTCTCTCTCTCTCTCTCTCTCTCTCCCCTCCCTCCCTCCCTCCCTCCCTCCCTCCCTCCCTCCCTCCCTCCCTCCCTCCCTCCCTCCCTCCCTCCCTCCCTCCCTCCCTCCCTCCCTCCCTCCCTCCCTCCCCTTATGAGTGCCTACAAGCTAAAAGTGCTGGGGTAAATGAACCAGCCTTCTCTGCCAGTCAAAAGGGTGATCATTGAAGATGATTGAGGACTATTTTGACGATGAGGTGGGTAGCTAATGGATATAACCTGAGCAGTGCCAGTGGTCATTCACACTTTGGGTAATTTGGCCTGAGGGCAAATCAAATAAAATCAAATTGTATATATATTGTACCATATTTAAGCAGATGGTATTGGGGGTGTAGCGAAATACCTGTGTTCCTAGCTCCGACAGTGGAGCAATATCTAACAATACACAACAGTAATGTTACACACATCTAACGTAAAAGAATGGACTTAAGAAATATATAAATATTAGGATGAGCAATGTCGGAGAGGCATTGACTAAAATATAGTAGAATAGAATACAGTATATACACTAAGAAATGTCCTTATTTTTATAAGAAAATCACATTTCTTTGTCCATTAAAATAACGTCAAATTGATCAGAAATACAGTGTAGACATTGTTAATATTGAAAATGACATTTGTAGCTGGAAACGGCTGATTTTTTATGGAATATCTAAATAGGCAGACAGGGACAACCATCACTCCTCTGTTCCAACGGCACGTTGTGTTAGCTAATCCAAGTTTATCATTTTAAATGGCTAATTGATCATTAGAAAACCATTTTGTATATATATTGTACCAACAAGGACATTTCTAAGTGACCCCAAACTTTTGAACGGTAGTGTACATATAAGATCAATTAAGCAGTACGTGAACATTATTAAAGTGGCCAGTGATTCCAAGTCTATAGGACAGCAGCCTCTAAGTTGCAGGTTGAGTAACCGGGTGGAAGCCGGCTAGTGGTGGCTGTTTAACAGTCTGATGGCCTTGAGATAGAAGCTGTTTTTCAGTCTCTCGGTCCCAGCTTTGATGCACCTGTACTGACCTCGCCTTCTGGATGATAGCGGGGTGAACAGGCAGTGGCTTGGGTGGTTGATGTCCTTGATGATCTTGTTGGCCTTCCTGTGACATCGAGTCCTGTAGGTTTCCTGGATGGCAGGTCTTTGCCCCCGGTGATGCTTTGGGCAGACTGCACCACCCTCTGGAGAGCCCTGTGGTTGCGGGCGGTGCCGTACCGGGCAGTAAAGATTTCTGAGGGTTTTAGGGGCGAAGACAAATGTATTCTGTGTGGGTGGATCATTTCAGATCGTCAGTGATGTGTACGCCGAGGAACTTAAAACTTTCCACCTTCTCCACTGCGGTCCCGTCGATGTGGATACGGGGGTGCTCTCTGCTGTTTCCTGAAGTCCACGATCATCTCTTTTGTTTTGTTGACGTTGAGTGAGAGGTTATTTTCCTGACACCACACTCCCAGGGCCCCCTGTAGGCTGTCTCGTCATTGTTGGTAATCAAGCCTACTACTGTTGTGTCGTCTGCAAACTTAATGATTGAGTTGGAGGCGTACATGCCCACACAGTCGTGGGTGAACCGGGAGTACAGGAGGGGGCTGAACACACACCCTTGTGGGGCCCCATTGTTGTTGTTTCCTACCTTCACCACTTGGGGGCGGCCCATCAGGAAGTCCAGGACCAGTTGCACAGGGCGGGGTTCAGAATGAACATCATTGTTACGTAGGTATTCCTCTTGTCCAGATGGGATAGGGCAGTGTGCAGTGCGCTGGCGATGGCATCGTCTGTGGACAGAGTCCAACCCTTTGACTGATAGGAGTCACTAAGCAGCCACTGTTAGACCCACGATCCCTCAGGAGGAGTGGCATCACATTAACACTGGCTACGTCCCAATTGGCACCCTATTCCCTTCATAGTGCACTTCGTTTGACCAAGGCCCATAGGGAATGCCATTTGGGATGCATCCACTGGTCTGTACTGTAGGTTATTCACTCCATAACTCCAGGCTCTCCAGACAGAGGGCCATTCATGTTAAATGATGTGTAGGAGTTAAATCCTCTGAGATTTTGCTGGCTGGCTGACTGGCTGACTGGCTGGCTGACTGGCTGGCTGGCTGGCTGTGTCCCAGTCATTTAATTGGCCTGGTTAATAAAGCCTCGCAATGAGAAGTTTCTGTCTGTGTGTGTGTCGCTATGCAGTGCTATTGGAGTGGAGCTGGTTCTGTGTGTCGCTATGCAGTGCTATTGGAGTGGAGCTGGTTCTGTGTGTCGCTATGCAGTGCTATTGGAGTGGAGCTGGTTCTGTGTGTAGCTATGCAGTGCTATTGGAGTGGAGCTGGTTCTGTGTGTAGCTATGCAGTGCTATTGGAGTGGAGCTGGTTCTGTGTGTAGCTATGCAGTGCTATTGGAGTGGAGCTGGTTCTGTGTGTAGCTATGCAGTGCTATTGGAGTGGAGCTGGTTCTATGTGTAGCTATGCAGTTGCTATTGGAGTGGAGCTGGTTCTGTGTGTAGCTATGCAGTGCTATTGGAGTGGAGCTGGTTCTGTGTGTAGCTATGCAGTGCTATTGGAGTGGAGCTTGGTTCTGTGTGTAGCTATGCAGTGCTATTGGAGTGGAGCTGGTTCTATGTGTCGCTATGCCAGTGCTATTGGAGTGGAGCTGGTTCTGTGTTAGCTATGCAGTGCTATTGGAGTGGAGCTGGTTCTGTGTGTAGCTATGCAGTGCTATTGAGTGGAGCTGGTTCTGTGTGTAGCTATGCAGTGCTATGGAGTGGAGCTGGTTCTGTGTGTCGCTATGCAGTGCTATGG
>NW_022261983.1:11459251-11474251 GCF_002021735.2 Oncorhynchus kisutch
GTTAATTAGAAAGTAGGGCACAGACTAATGGAGTGAAAATAACCAACAAGCTAATGGCAGACTGTAGCTATAGCATATCGTGGAGCTGAACAGTGAATTCCTCAGGGCTGCAGGTCATTAGTGTTAATATCGCGCCTTGCGCCATCTGCCACAGATTGTTTACACTGGCACACAGTAATGAGATCCTAATTAGTCCATAGACAGAATGGGTACGTGTTCCGTGTGTGTGTGTGTGTGTGTGTGTGTGTGTGTGTGTGTGTGTGTGTGTGTGTGTGTGTGTGTGTGTGTGGGTGTGTGTGTGTGTGTGTGTGGATGTGGGTGTGTGTGTGTGTGTGTCAAATCAAATCAAATAGTATTAGTCACATGCTTCATAAACAGCAGGTGTAGAATAACAGGGAAATGCTGATATCCCAACAACGCAGAGGGAAAACCAATACATATAAGAACACAATCAGTCAACTTATAAACACAGATTACCAGTACTGAGTTGATGATAACTTGGTTATATACACAGAGTACCAGTACTGAGTCGATGATAACTTGGTTATATACACAGAGTACCAGTACTGAGTCGATGATAACTTGGTTATATACACAGAGTACCAGTACTGAGTTGATGATAACTTGGTTATATACACAGAGTACCAGTACTGAGTTGATGATAACTTGGTTATATACACAGATTACCAGTACTGAGTCGATGATAACTTGGTTATATACACAGAGTACCAGTACTGAGGTGATGATAACTTGGTTATATACACAGAGTACCAGTACTGAGTTGATGATAACTTGGTTATATACACAGAGTACCAGTACTGAGTTGATGATAACTTGGTTATATACACAGAGTACCAGTACTGAGTTGATGATAACTTGGTTATATACACAGAGTACCAGTACTGAGTCGATGATAACTTGGTTATATACACAGAGTACCAGTACTGAGTTGATGATAACTTGGTTATATACACAGAGTACCAGTACTGAGTCGATGATAACTTGGTTATATACACAGAGTACCAGTACTGAGTTGATGATAACTTGGTTATATACACAGAGTACCAGTACTGAGTCGATGATAACTTGGTTATATACACAGAGTACCAGTACTGAGTTTATGATAACTTGGTTATATACACAGAGTACCAGTACTGAGTCGATGATAACTTGGTTATATACACAGAGTACCAGTACTGAGTTGATGATAACTTGGTTATATACACAGAGTACCAGTACTGAGTTGATGATAACTTGGTTATATACACAGAGTACCAGAACTGAGTTGATAATAACTTGGTTATATACACAGAGTACCAGTACTGAGTTGATGATAACTTGGTTATATACACAGAGTACCAGTACTGAGTTGATGATAACTTGGTTATATACACAGAGTACCAGTACTGAGTTGATGATAACTTGGGTATATACACAGAGTACCAGTACTGAGGTGATGATAACTTGGTTATATACACAGAGTACCAGTACTGAGTCGATGATAACTTGGTTATATACACAGAGTACCAGTACTGAGTTGATGATAACTTGGTTATATACACAGAGTACCAGTACTGAGGTGATGATAACTTGGTTATATACACAGAGTACCAGTACTGAGTTGATGATAACATGGTTATATACACAGAGTACCAGTACTGAGGTGATGATAAACTTGGTTATATACACAGAGTACCAGTACTGAGTCGATGATAACTTGGTTATATACACAGAGTACCAGTACTGAGTCGATGATAACTTGGTTATATACACAGAGTACCAGTACTGAGTTGATGATAACTTGGTTATATACACAGAGTACCAGTACTGAGTTGATGATAACTTGGTTATATACACAGAGTACCAGAACTGAGTTGATGATAACTTGGTTATATACACAGAGTACCAGTACTGAGTTGATGATAACTTGGTTATATACACAGAGGACCAGTACTGAGTTGATGATAACTTGGTTATATACACAGAGTACCAGTACTGAGTTGATGATAACTTGGTTATATACACAGAGTACCAGTACTGAGTTGATGATAACTTGGTTATATACACAGAGTACCAGTACTGAGTTGATGATAACTTGGTTATATACACAGAGTACCAGTACTGAGTTGATGATAACTTGGTTATATACACAGATTACCAGTACTTGAGTTGATGATAACTTGGTTATATACACAGAGTACCAGTACTGAGTTGATGATAACTTGGTTATATACACAGAGTACCAGTACTGAATTGATGATAACTTGGTTATATACACAGAGTACCAGTACTGAGTTGATGATAACTTGGTTATATACACAGAGGACCAGTACTGAGTTGACGATAACTTGGTTATATACACAGAGTACCAGTACTGAGTTGATGATAACTTGGTTATATACACAGAGTACCAGTACTGAGTTGATGATAACTTGGTTATATACACAGAGTACCAGTACTGAGTTGATGATAACTTGGTTATATACACAGAGTACCAGTACTGAGTTGATGATAACTTGGTTATATACACAGAGTACCAGTACTGAGTTGATGATAACTTAGTTATATACACAGAGTACCAGTACTGAGTTGATGATAACTTGGTTATATACACAGAGTACCAGTACTGAGTTGATGATAACTTGGTTATATACACAGAGTACCAGTACTGAGTTGATGATAACTTGGTTATATACACAGAGTACCAGTACTGAGTTGATGATAACTTGGTTATATACACAGAGTACCAGTACTGAGTTGATGATAACTTGGTTATATACACAGATTACCAGTACTGAGTTGATGATAACTTGGTTATATACACAGAGTACCAGTACTGAGTTGATGATAACTTGGTTATATACACAGAGTACCAGTACTGAGTTGATGATAACTTGGTTATATACACAGAGTACCAGTACTGAGTTGATGATAACTTGGTTATATACACAGATTACCAGTACTGAGTTGATGATAACTTGGTTATATACACAGAGTACCAGTACTGAGTTGATGATAACTTGGTTATATACACAGAGTACCAGTACTGAGTTGATGATAACTTGGTTATATACACAGAGTACCAGTACTGAGTTGATGATAACTTGGTTATATACACAGAGTACCAGTACTGAGTTGATGATAACTTGGTTATATACACAGAGTACCAGTACTGAGTTGATGATAACTTGGTTATATACACAGAGTACCAGTACTGAGTTGATGATAACTTGGTTATATACACAGAGTACCAGTACTGAGTTGATGATAACTTGGTTATATACACAGAGTAAATCAATCATATAGAGTAATACAATTAAATCAATCGTATAGACTAATACCATTAAATCAACCATATAGACTAATGTCAATTTAAAAATCATGAACGCCTACCCACGCTGCACCGTGGTCCCCTTCAACCCACGCTGCACCTTGGTCCCCTCAACCCACGCTGCACCGTGGTCCCCTTCAACCCACGCTGCACCTTGGTCCCCTTCAACCCACGCTGCACCTTGGTCCCCTTCTACCCACGCTGCACCTTGGTCCCCTTCAACCCATGCTGCACCTTGGTCCCCTTCAACCCACGCTGCACCTTGGTCCCCTTCAACCCACGCTGCACCTTGGCCCCCTTCAACCCACGCTGCACCTTGGTCCCCTTCAACCCACGCTGCACCTTGGTCCCCTTCAACCCACGCTGCACCTTGGTCCCCTTCAACCCACGCTGCACCTTGGTCCCCTTCAACCCACGCTGCACCTTGGTCCCCTTCAACCCACGCTGCACCTTGGTCCCCTTCAACCCACGCTGCACCTTGGTCCCCTTCAACCCACGCTGCACCTTGGTCCCCTTCAACCCACGCTGCAACTTGGTCCCCTTCAACCCACGCTGCACCTTGGTCCCCTTCAACCCACACTGCACCTTGGTCCCCTTCAACCCACGCTGCACCTTGGTCCCCTTCTACCCACGCTGCACCTTGGACCCCTTCAACCCACGCTGCACCTTGGTCCCCTTCAACCCATGCTGCACCTTGGTCCCCTTCAACCCACGCTGCACCTTGGTCCCCTTCAACCCACGCTGCACCTTGGTCCCCTTCAACCCACACTGCACCTTGGTCCCCTTCAACCCACGCTGCACCTTGGTCCCCTTCTACCCACGCTGCACCTTGGTCCCCTTCAACCCACGCTGCACCTTGGTCCCCTTCAACCCACGCTGCACCTTGGTCCCCTTCAACCCACGCTGCACCTTGGTCCCCTTCAACCCACGAGAGTCCTTACAATCACATTAGTCTACATGGTTGATTTAATGGTATTAGTCTATATGATTGATTTAATGGTATTAGTCTATATGATTGATTTAATTGTATTAGTCTATATGGTTGATTTAATTGACCCTGAACACACAGGTGTGTTTTGGTCCCAGATGACACCCTTCTCCCTCTGGACCTTGGTCTAAAGTAGTGCACTATATAGGGAATAGGACTCTGGTCTACAGTAGTGCTCTATATAGGGAATAGGGCTTTGGTCTACAGTTGTGCACTATATAGGGAATAGGGCTCCATTTGGAACACACACCTATTATTTATTTGAGCTAAGGACACTACTTAAACAGTATGATCCTGAAACTGCCATGTTCCCCCGTCCCAGCCCTTTACAGCTCTGTGTTAGGGGTGGTTTGGGAGATAGCAGTAGGATGCTAATGGTTTCTGTGCAGCGGCGGGCTAGCGGGAGTATCATCAAGAACCCTTCTGCCTGCTATTGTAATATACACTGTGGAATGGCCCTGGCTGACTGGCTGGGGATTGTGATTCTTATCAGAGTGGCAGACTGCTACAGCGGGCTAGCGTAGCGCCAACACACACACACACACACACACACACACACACACACACACACACACACACACACACACACACACACACACACACACACACACAAAGACTAGGCTAGCAGTTGAGTGTGGCAGGGGCTGGCATTAAATGCTAATAGCAGAGAGCAGCTGACAGAGACCAGAGTAATTATGCTCCTACATTACATCTACAGCACAACGCCTGGCCTGCAGACCTGGGTTCATATAGTATTTGTTGCATTTCAAATTCTTTATCTGTGGTTGATTGAGCTTGCCTGGTACAATAGAACAAAGTAAATAGTCCGAGAAGCACATACCCCACCCATCTGGAGGTCCAGGCCGGCTCAGTCAGAAGCTCAAAGCATTTAAAAGACAGCCGATACTGGGTGAACCCAGGTCTGGAAGTCAGACTCAGAAACCCACCCAGACACTGGTTTATTGACCAGCTGTATGTATTGGTGCAATCCACAGACTCCAGTTAATGTACGTTATCCGTTCTGAGAACCACGTCTTAGAGCTTGGTGAGAGCGTGGTTGGGATATGGTTATTTTGCATACAACCTTCCCAAAACGTTCTGGGAACGGTGCCGAAAATCCAGCTAGCACATAACGTTCACAGAACCATACGTTTCTTAGATGGGAATCTCAGTACTTCAGCATAACGTTTACTGCAGGTTTCCTCATGGTTCTATTTGAAATCATATTTTCAGAAAGTTCAGAGGACGTTAAGAAACAACGTTCTTCTGTGTGAATCTCAGTACTTCAGCATAACGTTTACTGCAGGTTTCCTCATGGTCCTGTTTAAGGTCATGTTCTCAGAACATTAAAACCACAAGAAAACATTACAACGTCATTTAAAAACATATACATTCTGTTCTCAGCGTCAACCAATCTCTCTCCTCTATCTTGTTAAGTGGGTTCAGGTGTGATGGCCATGCCCACTGTTTAGCCACACCTGATCTTAATGAGCGCTTGTTTCCATTGAAATGGGGTCTGTTTGAACACAATGAACTGCTGTGTATGAGTTAAACCTGGCATGCTACAGTAGCTCCATCCAGTGGACTAATGCCATGAATAGTTAACAGACAGTTCAAATCTCACTGATGCCATGCTATTATACATGTTTTAACCTAGCCGTGTTATTATAGCATGTTTTAACCTAGCCGTGTTATTATAGCATGTTTTAACCTAGCCGTGTTATTATAGCATGTTTTAACCTAGCCGTGTTATTATAACATGTTTTAACCTAGCCGTGTTATTATAACATGTTTTAACCTAGCCGTGTTATTATAACATGTTTTAACCTAGCCGTGTTATTATAACATGTTTTAACCTAGCCGTGTTATTATAACATGTTTTAACCTAGCCGTGTTATTATAGCATGTTTTAACCTAGCCGTGTTATTATAGCATGTTTTAACCTAGCCGTGTTATTATAGCATGTTTTAACCTAGCCGTGTTATTATAACATGTTTTAACCTAGCCGTGTTATTATAGCATGTTTTAACCTAGCCGTGTTATTATAACATGTTTTAACCTAGCCGTGTTATTATAGCATGTTTTAACCTAGCCGTGTTATTATAGCATGTTTTCAGAACAGTTTTAAAAAGATTCTGTTCTACCGGTTATGAATCTTTGGCTTCGTTCCCAGAACCAATGGTAAACTTACTTCCAAGGAACCAAATGTGCTCACTGGGTCCATATATGAACTGATGTAACTGTGGGATCTGGATCAACATCTCAAGAGCAGATGACAATAGAAATATACTATATATCAACTGGGATTTGATTGGATGTTCCTGTCTGCCTGTAATCTTATTCCTGGGAGGAATTGAAAGATAGGGAGACAGCGACAGAGGGGGGAAAGAGAGGGGAGAGAGGATAGAGAGAGACAGAGAGAGAGAGAGAGGGAGAGGGAGCAGACTGCAGGAGGTTAACAACTGGTCAGGGGTCAGGGATTAGACTTTCAGGAGGACAGAATGATGGGCTGGCTCTGAAGAAAATGGCTTTTCTGTGTTTGTGTTTGTGGTTATCCCTGAGTAGAAGTGAAAGATAGGGAGAGAGAGAGAGAGAGAGAGAGAGAGAGAGAGAGAGAGAGAGAGAGAGAGAGAGAGAGAGAGAGGAAATAGAGAGAGAGAGAGAGAGAGAGAGAGAGGGGAAATAGAGAGAGAGAGAGAGAGAGAGAGAGAGAGAGAGAGAGAGAGAGAGAGAGAGAGAGAGAGAGAGAGAGAGAGAGAGAGAGAAAGAGGGGGAGAGAGGGGGAGCAATAGAGAGAGAAGTGGAGAGGGAGAAATCTTAAGGAAAGCTTTGACTATCTACAGACTAAGTGAGTATAGCCTTGCTATTGAGAAAGGCCGCGGTAGGCAGACCTGGCTCTCACGAGAAGACAGGCTATGTGCACACTGCCCACAAAATGAGGTGGAAACTGAGCTGCACTTCCTAACCTCCTGTCAAATGTATGACCATATGAGAGACACATATTTCCCTCAGATTACACAGACCTACAAAGAATTTGAAAACAAATCTTGATTTTGATAAACTCCCATATCTATTGGGTGAAATTCCACAGTGTGCCATCACAGCAGCAAGATGTGTGACCTGTTGCCACAAGAAAAGGGCAACCAGTGAAGAACAAACCCCATTGTAAATACAACCCATATTAATGTTTATTAAAAAATGTTCTACTTTAACGATTTATATTACAACACTGTAAATAGACATAATATGACATTTGAAATGTCTTTATTCTTTTGGAACTTCTGTGAGTGTTATGAGTGTAATGTTTACTGTTAATTTTTTATCGTTTATTTCACTTTGGTTTATTATCTACTTCACTTGCTTTGGCAATGTAAACATATGTTTCCCATGCCAATAAAGCCCCTTAAATTGAAATTGAATTGTGAAAGAGGCCGAGAGATACAGAGTGAACAGACGGACAGGCAGTAGAAGGTTAACAACTGGTAGAGGTCAGGGGTCAGGGATGAGACTTTCTGGAGAACAGAATGATGGTGTAGGAGTGAGCTGGGCTGGCTGGCTCTTTGAAGAAAATGACTTTTCTGTGTTTAGTGTCTGTGTGTGGTTGGGTGCGTGTGTGCATGTGTGGGGGGGGTCACAATTACGCCATCACTGGTCACGAGTGGCTGCCTCACCAGCCCCAGCCAGGAACACAGAGGATGATGGGAGGGAAGGAGGTAGTGGTCAGAAGGTCTGCTGGTAATGTGTCTGTTTGGGAGACGAGGGTAGCCAGGCAACGGTGACAAGACACAATGTGTCATCTTTCCTAACAACTTTCTGTACTCTCTCTCTCTCTCTGTCTCTCTCTCTCTCATCCTGTCTCTGTCATTCTCCTCATCCTGCCCATCTTATCCTGTCTTATCCTCTGCAGCAGAGGTCTGGGTCTTCCTTTCCTGTGGCAGTCCTCATGAGAGCCAGTTTCATTATAGCACTTGCTGATTTTTGCGACTGCACTTTCAAAGTTCTTGAAATGTTTCCTGGACTGACTTACTTTCATGTCTTAAAGCAGTGATGGACTGTCGTTTCTCTTTGCTTATTTGAGCTGTTTCTACCAAATAGGGCTGACTTCTGTGTACCACCCCTACCTTGTCACAACACACCTGATTGGCTCAAACACATTAAGAAGGAAAGAAATTATAGAAACAAACTTTTAAGAAGGCACACCGGTTAATTGAAGTGCATTCCAGGTGACTACCTCATGAAGCTGGTTGAGAGAATGCCAAGAGTGTGCAAAGCTGTCATCAAGGAAAAAGGTGGCTTTTTTTAAGAATCTCAAATTGTTGTTGGAATTTATAGGTTTAATTGAATGACTTGAATATCCCACCCTGAAGCCATATAAGTGAATGAAATTGATTGGAATCATAAAAGTATAATTAATAATGTGTGTAGTTTTTGTCAGAATTAGTATCTTAAACACAGACTGTCTGAGCAAAATTCGGTGCCAACCTGACTAGGGATTTGGGAGAGGACAGGGAGTACGTCTCAAGGTCAAGGTCTCCCTAATCTCTGTCGGCTGGGTAGTGATACAGTATGTGTGTAGGATACCTTCTGTTTGTGTGGTAGTATGTGTGTAGGATATCTACTGTTTGTGTGTAAGTATGTGTGTAGGATATCTACTGTTTGTGTGGTAGTATGTGTGTTGTATCCTTCTGTTTGTGTGGAAGTATGTGAGTAGGATATCTACTGTTTGTGTGGAAGTATGTGTGTAGGATATCTACTGTTTGTGTGGAAGTATATGTGTAGGATATCTACTGTTTGTGTGGAAGTATGTGTGTAGGATATCTACTGTTTGTGTGGAAGTATGTGTGTAGGATACCTAGTGTTTGTGTGGAAGTATGTGCGCAGCTATAAAATGGATGTCTTTCTATTCTTGACTTCAGAATGTTCCCGTGAATAAACCTTATTGACTATCATAGCTGGGCCTCTGTCTGTTTCATTTCAATCAGTATCTTACAAATCCTGATTTAGCAGACTGAGTAGTTTATCTGAATTGGTTTATGAACATTGAGAACATAATTCTCTTGACAATTTGGTCCTTCGGAGCCGGATCTCAATACCTGCCTCTGTCGTCCCAAGCAACTGCTGAAAACCGTGCACGGGCGGATCCAGGATCCGTAAGACAAAAACCTGACCTCTGAACTGAGGGTTTATTTCAGGCCAGTGGTGAACTGGTACACGACAGAGGTGGTGACGAGATCCAACCAACATCGCTATTCCCAGTCTTCAAGACAAGGTCAGTAATCTTTATTCACGAATTTGGGGGAATGATTTAAGATATAGGAGACTTTTACTTTGTGTATTAGCAAGGAATCAATTGAGGGAGCAGGTCCGCAATGACCTGAAGTACATGTGCACTATCATAAATAAAAATAGCTTAATAATTCAGGTCTGTGAGGAATGGCCAAAAGGTTATTTGAGGAATGGCCAAAAGGTTATTTGAGGGATGGCCGAAAGGTTATTTGAGGGATGGCCGAAAGGTTATTTGAGGGATGGCCAAAAGGTTATTTGAGGAATGGCCAAAAGGTTATTTGAGGAATGGCCAAAAGGTTATTTGAGGAATGGCCAAAAGGTTATTTGAGGAATGGCCAAAAGGTTATTTGAGGAATGGCCAAAAGGTTATTTGAGGAATGGCCAAAAGGTTATTTGAGGAATGGCCAAAAGGTTATTTGAGGAATGGCCGAAAGGTTATTTGAGGAATGGCCGAAAGGTTATTTGAGGGATGGCCGAAAGGTTATTTGAGGAATGGCCAAAAGGTTATTTGAGGAATGGCCAAAAGGTTATTTGAGGAATGGCCAAAAGGTTATTTGAGGAATGGCCAAAAGGTTATTTGAGGAATGGCCAAAAGGTTATTTGAGGAATGGCCAAAAGGTTATTTGAGGGATGGCCGAAAGGTTATTTGAGGGATGGCCAAAAGGTTATTTGAGGGATGGCCGAGAGGTTATTAGCAAGGGATATAAATAGGTGCTGTGAGATAGGACAGGGGTTTTGTACAAACAGGAAAACTTGGCCATGGATCCAATTCAAAAGACATACTAGGTAGGTTTGTGAGAAAGGAAGGTAATTCTATGCCAACAAATAACTTAAATGGTCAATTAACAAAAGTGAATTAGCCATAGATCTGATTCAAAAGTGAATTAGCCATAGATCTGATTCAAAAGTGAATTAGCCATAGATCTGATTCAAAAGACAATACTGAAATAAAGTCCAAAACAGAGAAGAGGCGAGAGATTTAAATTAAACGAAACGCGGTGACCACCTAATTATAGATCCAATATATCATCCTGATGTCCACTACAGAGGACATTTAATAACATCCTGATGTCCACTACAGAGGACATTTAATAACATCCTGATGTCCACTACAGAGGACATTTAATAACATCCTGATGTCCACTACAGAGGACATTTAATAACATCCTGATGTCCACTACAGAGGACATTTAATAACATCCTGATGTCCACTACAGAGGACATTTAATAACATCCTGATGTCCACTACAGAGGACATTTAATAACATCCTGATGTCCACTACAGAGGACATTTAATAACATCCTGATGTCCACTACAGAGGACATTTAATAACATCCTGATGTCCACTACAGAGGACATTTAATAACATCCTGATGTCCACTACAGAGGACATTTAATAACATCCTGATGTCCACTTCAGAGGACATTTAATAACATCCTGATGTCCACTACAGAGGACATTTAATAACATCCTGATGTCCACTACAGAGGACATTTAATAACATCCTGATGTCCACTTCAGAGGACATTTAATAACATCCTGATGTCCACTACAGAGGACATTTAATAACATCCTGATGTCCACTTCAGAGGACATTTAATAACATCCTGATGTCCACTACAGAGGACATTTAATAACATCCTGATGTCCACTTCAGAGGACATTTAATAACATCCTGATGTCCACTACAGAGGACATTTAATAACATCCTGATGTCCACTACAAAGGACATTTAATAACATCCTGATGTCCACTACAGAGGACATTTAATAACATCCTGATGTCCACTACAGAGGACATTTAATAACATCCTGATGTCCACTACAGAGGACATTTAATAACATCCTGATGTCCACTTCAGAGGACATTTAATAACATCCTGATGTCCACTACAGAGGACATTTAATAACATCCTGATGTCCACTACAAAGGACATTTAATAACATCCTGATGTCCACTACAGAGGACATTTAATAACATCCTGATGTCCACTTCAGAGGACATTTAATAACATCCTGATGTCCACTACAGAGGACATTTAATAACATCCTGATGTCCACTACAGAGGACATTTAATAACATCCTGATGTCCACTACAGAGGACATTTAATAACATCCTGATGTCCACTACAGAGGACATTTAATAACATCCTGATGTCCACTACAGAGGACATTTAATAACATCCTGATGTCCACTACAGAGGACATCTATTAACAAGCTCTTATTTAGTTCTTCATGTTAAAAAAATGATCCCACTACTCTGAAAAGTCACCCAACTATTCCTGAGATATTTACCTATTAGAAACAAATTTGAATATCAAACTCACAAAATTATAATTACACAATTGCACACACTTACTATAAATGTGCTAATTGTGATTGTAATTGTGACGGTGACCATTTTGAAGAAGCAGAACGGTGACACCCCCACATACAGTGACAAAGACAAAGTATGTGAACCCTTTGGAATTGCCTGGATTTCTAACACACAATTTAATGCATTTTTCTTGTCTATAATTGAATAGATCATTTAAACATTCACAGTGCACATTGGAAAAGTATCTGAACCCCCTAGGCTAATGACTCTCCAAAAGCTAATTGGAGTCAGGAGTCAGCTGACGTGGAGTCTAACCTGGAGTCCAATCAATGAGACCAGATTGGAGATGTTGGTTAGAGCTGCCCTGTCCTATAAAAAAACCCTAACAAAATGTGAGTTTGCTATTCATAAGAAGCATTGCATGATGTGAACCATGCCTCGATCAAAAGAGATCTCAGAAGACCTAAGATTACGAATTGTTGACTTGCATAAAGCTGGAAAGGGTTACCAAAGTATATTTTAAAGCCTTGATGTGCATCAGTCCATGGTCAACCAGTATAGACAAATGGTCTATAAATGGAGAAAGGTCAGCACTGTTGCTACTCTCTCTAGGAGTGGTCGTCCTGCAAAGATGACTGGAAGAGCACAGCACAGAATGCTCAATGAGGTTAAGAACAATCCTAGAGTGTCAACTAAAGACTGACAGAAATCTCTGGAACATGCTAACATCTCTGTTGACGAGTCTACGATACGTAAAACACTAAACAAGAATGGTGTTACTGGGAGGACACCACGGAAGAAGCCACTTCTGTCCAAAATAAAAAACATCGCAAAAGTGCACCTGGATGTTCCACAGAGCTGAAACTACAGTTGAATTGTCTGGAAGGAACAGACAACATCAACATCAAAACTTCATCCTAACTGTAAAGTATGGCGGAGGGAGCATCATGGTTTGGAGCTGCTTTGCTGCTATCATCGTTGCTATCGTCGACGGAAAAATGAATTCCCAAGTTTATCAAGACATTTTGCAGGAGGATGTAAGGCTAATCTGTCCTCCAATTGAAGCTCAACGGAAGTTGGGTGATGCAACAGGACAACGACCCCAAACACAGAAGTAAATCAACAACAGAATGGCTTCAACAGAAGAAAATAGGCCTTCTGGAGTGGACCAGTCAGAGTCCTGACCTTCTGGAGTGGCCCAGTCAGAGTCCTGAACTTCTGGAGTGGACCAGTCAGAGTTCTGACCTTCTGGAGTGGCCCAGTCAAGAGTCCTGACCTTCTGGAGTGGCCCAGTCAAGAGTCCTGACCTTCTGGAGTGGCCCTGTCAAGAGTCCTGACCTTCTGGAGTGGCCCAGTCAAGAGTCCTGACCTTCTGGAGTGGACCAGTCAAGAGTCCTGACCTTCTGGAAAGGCCCAGTCAAGATTCCTGACCTTCTGGAGTGGACCAGTCAGAGTCCTGACCTTCTGGAGAGGCCCAGTCAAGAGTCCTGACCTTCTGGAGTGGCCCAGTCAAGAGTCCTGACCTTCTGGAGTGGCCCAGTCAAGAGTCCTGACCTTCTGGAGTGGACCAGTCAAGAGTCCTGACCTTCTGGAGTGGCCCAGTCAAGAGTCCTGACCTTCTGGAGTGGACCAATCAAGAGTCCTGACCTTCTGGAGTGGCCCAGTCAAGAGTCCTGACCTTCTGGAGTGGCCCAGTCAGAGTCCTGACCTCAACCTGATTGAGATGCTGTGGCATGACCTCAAGAGAGCAGTTCACACCAGACATCACAAGAACATTGCTGAACTGAAACAGTTTTGTGAAGATGGTCCAAAATTCCTCCTGACCATTGTGCAGGTCTGATCCGCAACCACAGAAAACGTTTGGTTGATGTTATTGCTGCCGAAGGAGGGTCAAATCCAAGGGTTCACATACGTTTCCCACCCTGCACTGTGAATGTTTACATGGTGTGTTCAATAAAGACATGACAACGTATCATTGTTTGTGTTAATAGTTTAAGCAGACTGTGTTTGTCTGTTGTTGTGAACTAGATGAAGATCAGACCAAATGTTATGACCAATTGATGCAGGAATCCAGGTATTTCCAAAGGGTTCACATACGTTTTCTTACCACTGTATGTGTCATCATTGAAAAGCCCCGAATGTCCTCTGAAATGTACAACAGGACCTAACACAGTGGCATGTAGGACCTCAGTGATACGGTCTGAAAACACACCTCCATTAGAGAGAACACAAATGAAGTGCTGGGTCTCAGGGGGAAACAGGCTGGCTGTGCCATCACCAGATTCAACTCTGTGTTTCTGTCTTCCATCTGGGTGGGTTGTAAAAGAGAGGTTTAAACCTCGCTACAGGGGGAAGCAGGCTGGATGTCCCATCACCAGATTCAACCCTGTGTTTCTGTCTTCCATCTGGATGGGTTGTAAAAGAGAGGTTTAAACCTCGCTACAGGGGGAAACAGGCTGTCTGTCCCATCACCAGATTCAACCCTGCTACCACCTCTCTTCTCACATATTCAACCCTGCAACCACCTCTCTTCTCACATATTCAACCCTGCAACCACCTCTCTTCTCACATATTCAACCCTGCAACCACCTCTCTTCTCACATATTCAACCCTGCAACCACCTCTCTTCTCACATATTCAACCCAGCTACCACCTCTCTTCTCACATATTCAACCCTGCAACCACCTCTCTTCTCACATATTCAACCCTGCAACCACCTCTCTTCTCACATATTCAACCCTGCAACCATCTCTCTTCTCACATATTCAACCCTGCAACCACCTCTCTTCTCACATATTCAACCCTGCAACCACCTCTCTTCTCACATATTCAACCCTGCAACCACCTCTCTTCTCACACAAACCCAATTCATATGCAAGACAACTGGAATGAAAAGCACAGCAGAAAAAGAGGTGCGAAGCAGGGGTGAATATGTGAACGCTAAATCAAGGTTAGCTCGCTCTATTTTCTGACACCATCTTATAAATATGCAAGAGCTTTTTACGTCAAAGAAAAAAAGAGAGGAAAGAATTATACCGGCACAGCACTTTTACATTCCCCTCTTCTTCATCTTCT
>NW_022261983.1:11479251-11509251 GCF_002021735.2 Oncorhynchus kisutch
AGAGAGAGAGATAGATATATACAGGGCATCCTTAGAGAGAGAGAGAGAGAGAGAGATATACAGGGCATCCTTAGAGAGAGAGAGAGAGAGATATACAGGACATCCTTAGAGAGAGAGAGATATACAGGGCATCCTTAGAGAGAGAGAGATATACAGGACATCCTTAGAGAGAGATATATATATATATATACAGGGCATCCTTAGAGAGAGAGAAAGATATATACAGGGCATCCTTAGAGAGAGATATATATATATATATATACAGGGCATCCTTAGAGAGAGAGAAAGATATATACAGGGCATCCTTAGAGAGAGATATATATATACAGGGCGTCCTTAGAGAGAGAGAGATATATACAGGGCATCCTCAGAGATATATATATATACAGTGCGTCCTTAGAGAGAGAGAGAGAGATATATACAGGACATTCTTAGAGAGAGAGAGAGACATATATACAGGGCATCCTTAGAGAGAGAGAGAGAGATAGGGCATCCTTAGAGAGAGAGATATATATATATATATATATACAGGGCGTCCTTAGAGAGAGAGATAGATATATACAGGGCATCCTTAGAGAGAGATATATATACAGGGCGTCCTTAGAGAGAGAGAGAGAGAGATATATACAGGGCATCCTTAGAGAGAGATATATATATACAGGGCGTCCTTAGAGAGAGAGAGATATATATATACAGGGCATCCTTAGAGAGAGATATATATATACTGGGCATCCTTAGAGAGAGATAGATATATATATATATATATATATATATATATATACAGGGCGTCCTTAGAGAGAGAGATAGATATATACAGGGCATCCTTAGAGAGATATATATATATATATATATATATACAGGGCGTCCTTAGAGAGAGAGATAGATATATACAGGGCATCCTTAGAGAGATATATATATATATATATATATATACAGGGCGTCCTTAGAGAGAGAGAGAGAGATATATACAGGGCATCCTTAGAGAGAGAGATAGATATATACAGGGCATCCTTAGAGATATATATATATATATATATATATATATATATATATACAGTGCGTCCTTAGAGAGAGAGATATATATATATACAGGGCATCCTTAGAGAGAGAGAGAGAGAGAGAGATATATACAGGGCGTCCTTAGAGAGAGAGAGAGAGATATATACAGGGCATCCTTAGAGAGAGAGAGAGAGATATATACAGGGCATCCTTAGAGAGATATATATATATATATATATATATACAGGGCGTCCTTAGAGAGAGAGATATATATATATACAGGGCATCCTTAGAGAGAGAGAGAGAGAGAGATATATACAGGGCGTCCTTAGAGAGAGAGAGAGAGATATATACAGGGCATCCTTAGAGAGAGAGATATATACAGGGCATCCTTAGAGAGAGAGAGATAGATATATACAGGGCATCCTTAGAGAGATATATATATATATATATATATACAGGGCGTCCTTAGAGAGAGAGATAGATATATACAGGGCATCCTTAGAGAGATATATATATATATATATATATACAGGGCGTCCTTAGAGAGAGAGAGAGAGATATATACAGGGCATCCTTAGAGAGAGAGATAGATATATACAGGGCATCCTTAGAGATATATATATATATATATATATATATATATATATATACAGTGCGTCCTTAGAGAGAGAGATATATATATATACAGGGCATCCTTAGAGAGAGAGAGAGAGAGAGATATATACAGGGCGTCCTTAGAGAGAGAGAGAGAGATATATACAGGGCATCCTTAGAGAGAGAGAGAGAGATATATACAGGGCATCCTTAGAGAGATATATATATATATATATATATATACAGGGCGTCCTTAGAGAGAGAGATATATATATATACAGGGCATCCTTAGAGAGAGAGAGAGAGAGAGATATATACAGGGCGTCCTTAGAGAGAGAGAGAGAGATATATACAGGGCATCCTTAGAGAGAGAGATATATACAGGGCATCCTTAGAGAGAGAGAGAGAGAGATATACAGGGCATCCTTAGAGAGAGAGAGATAGATATATACAGGGCATCCTTAGAGAGAGAGAGAGAGAGAGATATACAGGGCATCCTTAGAGAGAGAGAGAGAGAGATATACAGGACATCCTTAGAGAGAGAGAGATATACAGGGCATCCTTAGAGAGAGAGAGATATACAGGACATCCTTAGAGAGAGATATATATATATATATACAGGGCATCCTTAGAGAGAGAGAAAGATATATACAGGGCATCCTTAGAGAGATATATATATATATATATATACAGGGCATCCTTAGAGAGAGAGAAAGATATATACAGGGCATCCTTAGAGAGAGATATATATATACAGGGCGTCCTTAGAGAGAGAGAGATATATACAGGGCATCCTTAGAGATATATATATATACAGTGCGTCCTTAGAGAGAGAGAGAGAGATATACAGGGCATCATTAGAGAGAGAGAGAGAGATATACAGGGCATCCTTAGAGAGAGAGATAGAGATATACAGGGCATCCTTAGAGAGAGAGATAGAGATATACAGGGCATCCTTAGAGAGAGATATATATATATATATATATACAGGGCGTCCTTAGAGAGAGAGATAGATATATACAGGGCATCCTTAGAGAGAGAGAGAGATATATATATATATACAGGGCATCCTTAGAGAGAGAGAGATATATATATATATACAGGGCATCCTTAGAGAGAGAGATAGATATATACAGGGCATCCTTAGAGAGAGAGAAAGATATATACAGGGCATCCTTAGAGAGAGATATATATATACAGGGCGTCCTTAGAGAGAGAGAAAGATATATACAGGGCATCCTTAGAGAGAGATATATATATACAGGGCGTCCTTAGAGAGAGAGAGAGAGATATATACAGGGCATCCTTAGAGAGAGAGATAGATATATACAGGGCATCCTTAGAGAGAGATATATATATACAGGGCGTCCTTAGAGAGAGAGAGAGAGATATATACAGGGCGTCCTTAGAGAGAGAGATAGATATATATACAGGGCATCCTTAGAGAGAGAGAGAGAGAGAGATATATACAGGGCGTCCTTAGAGAGAGAGAGAGAGATATATACAGGGCATCCTTAGAGAGATATATATATATACAGGGCGTCCTTAGAGAGAGAGAGAGATATATATACAGGGCATCCTTAGAGAGAGAGAGAGAGAGAGATATATACAGGGCGTCCTTAGAGAGAGAGAGAGAGATATATACAGGGCATCCTTAGAGAGAGAGAGAGAGATATATACAGGGCATCCTTAGAGAGAGAGAGAGAGAGATATACAGGGCATCCTTAGAGAGAGAGAGATAGATATATACAGGGCATCCTTAGAGAGAGAGAGAGAGAGATATACAGGGCATCCTTAGAGAGAGAGAGAGAGAGATATACAGGACATCCTTAGAGAGAGAGAGATATACAGGGCATCCTTAGAGAGAGAGAGATATACAGGACATCCTTAGAGAGATATATATATATATATACAGGGCATCCTTAGAGAGAGAGAAAGATATATACAGGGCATCCTTAGAGAGAGATATATATATACAGGGCGTCCTTAGAGAGAGAGATAGATATATACAGGGCATCCTTAGAGATATATATATATATATATATATACAGTGCGTCCTTAGAGAGAGAGAGAGAGATATACAGGGCATCATTAGAGAGAGAGAGAGAGATATACAGGGCATCCTTAGAGAGAGAGATAGAGATATACAGGGCATCCTTAGAGAGAGAGATAGAGATATACAGGGCATCCTTAGAGAGAGAGATAGAGATATACAGGGCATCCTTAGAGAGAGAGAGATATATATATATATATACAGGGCGTCCTTAGAGAGAGAGATAGATATATACAGGGCATCCTTAGAGAGAGAGATATATATATATATATATATACAGGGCGTCCTTAGAGAGAGAGAAAGATATATACAGGGCATCCTTAGAGAGAGAGATATATATATATATATATACAGGGCGTCCTTAGAGAGAGAGAAAGATATATACAGGGCATCCTTAGAGAGAGAGAGATATATATATATATACAGGGCGTCCTTAGAGAGAGAGAAAGATATATACAGGGCATCCTTAGAGAGAGATATATATATACAGGGCGTCCTTAGAGAGAGATATATATATACAGGGCGTCCTTAGAGAGAGAGAAAGATATATACAGGGCGTCCTTAGAGAGAGATATATATATACAGGGCATCCTTAGAGAGAGATATATATATACAGGGCGTCCTTAGAGAGAGAGAAAGATATATACAGGGCATCCTTAGAGAGAGATATATATATACAGGGCGTCCTTAGAGAGAGAGAAAGAGATATATATATATACAGGGCGTCCTTAGAGAGAGAGATAGATATATACAGGGCATCCTTAGAGAGAGAGAAAGATATATACAGGGCATCCTTAGAGAGAGAGAGAGATATATACAGGGCATCCTTAGAGAGAGATATATATATACAGGGCGTCCTTAGAGAGAGAGAGAGAGATATATACAGGGCATCCTTAGAGAGAGATAGATATATACAGGGTATCCTTAGAGAGAGAGAGATATACAGGGCATCCTTAGAGAGAGAGAGATATACAGGACATCCTTAGAGAGATATATATATATATATATACAGGGCATCCTTAGAGAGAGATATATATATACAGGGCGTCCTTAGAGAGAGATAGATAGATATATACAGGACATCCTTAGAGAGAGAGAGATATACAGGGCATCCTTAGAGAGAGAGAGATATACAGGGCATCCTTAGAGAGAGATATATATATACAGGGCATCCTTAGAGATATATATATATATATATATATATATATATACAGTGCGTCCTTAGAGAGAGAGAGAGAGATATACAGGGCATCATTAGAGAGAGAGAGAGAGATATACAGGGCATCCTTAGAGAGAGAGATAGAGATATACAGGGCATCCTTAGAGAGAGAGATAGAGATATACAGGGCATCCTTAGAGAGAGAGATAGAGATATACAGGACATCCTTAGAGAGAGAGATATATATATACAGGGCATCCTTAGAGAGAGAGATAGAGATATACAGGACATCCTTAGAGAGAGAGATAGAGATATACAGGGCATCCTTAGAGAGAGAGATATATATATACAGGGCATCCTTAGAGAGACGATAGAGGATGATGCTAGTAGAGTCTCTTACTGCCAATGAGCTGCCTAAACTTGCTCTATGTGTTTACTCCTCTCCTCTCCTAGTAAAGTCAATCTATGTTCCTCTGAGGGGGCTGTGGGGGTCTGATGGCCAATTCACTTCTACACTACCTATTCATCACATTGTACCAACCCTCTCACATTCTCTACGCTCACTAGTTCAACACCCGCCTTCTCCCTACTCAACATGTTGGTATGGTTACAGTACATTGTCCAGTGTCCAATGGTGTTGATGCTTGCAACAGAACTCTCTCCACTCTAACACCAGTCTAACCCTCTCACCCACTGAACTGTGCTCAGAGATAACAAACACCAGTCTAACCCTCTCACCCACTGAACTGTGCTCAGAGATAACACCAGTCTAACCCTCTCACCCACTGAACTGTGCTCAGAGTTAACACCAGTCTAACCCTCTCACCCACTGAACTGTGCTCACAGATAACACCAGTCTAACCCTCTCACCCATTGAACTGTGCTCAGAGTTAACACCAGTCTAACCCTCTCACCGTGCCCTTAACAACAGAAAAGAACAGCACACATCCATCTTTCCCTCCACACATCATTGCTTTTAAATGCCTGAACTGAGGAGTCTGGAGATTTGATTTCTCCATCAGAGCAGAGAGATGGAGGAGATGAGGGAGGGAGTGAAGGAGCAGAGGAGAGGAGGAGATGAGGGATGGAGTGAAGGAGTGGAGGAGAGGAGAGGAGGAGATGAGGGAGGGAGTGAAGGAGCGGAGGAGAGGAGTGGAGGAGATGAGGGAGGGAGTGAAGGAGCGAAGGAGAGGAGTGGAGGAGATGATGGAGGGAGTGAAGGAGAGGAGTGGAGGAGATGAGGGAGGGAGTGAAGGAGCGAAGGAGAGGAGTGGAGGAGATGAGGGAGGGAGTGAAGGAGTGAAGGAGAGGAGTGGAGGAGATGAGGGAGGGAGTGAAGGAGAGGAGTGGAGGAGATGAGGGAGGGAGTGAAGGAGTCGAAGGAGAGGAGTGGAGGAGATGATAGGGGGAGTGAAGGAGAGGAGTGGAGGAGATGAGGGAGGGAGTGAAGGAGCAGAGGAGAGGAGTGGAGGAGATGAGGGAGGGAGTGAAGGAGCGAAGGAGAGGAGTGGAGGAGATGAGGGAGGGGGTGAAGGAGAGGAGCGGAGGAGATGTTTTAGGGAGTGAAGGAGAGGAGCGGAGGAGATGAGGGAGGGAGTGAAGGAGAGGAGTGGAGGAGATGAGGGAGGGAGTGAAGGAGAGGAGTGGAGGAGATGAGGGAGGGAGGGAGTGAAGGAGAGGAGTGGAGGAGATGAGGGAGGGAGTGAAGGAGAGGAGTGGAGGAGATGAGGGAGGGAGTGAAGGAGAGGAGTGGAGGAGATGAGGGAGGGAGGGAGTGAAGGAGAGGAGTGGAGGAGATGAGGGAGGGAGTGAAGGAGAGGAGTGGAGGGGATGAGGGAGGGAGTGAAGGAGAGGAGTGGAGGAGATGAGGGAGGGAGTGAAGGAGAGGAGTGGAGGAGATGAGGGAGGAGTGAAGGAGAGGAGTGGAGGAGATGAGGGAGGGAGTGAAGGAGAGGAGTGGAGGAGATGAGGGAGGGAGTGAAGGAGAGGAGTGGAGGAGATGAGGGAGGGAGTGAAGGAGAGGAGTGGAGGAGATGAGGGAGGGAGGGAGTGAAGGAGAGGAGTGGAGGAGATGAGGGAGGGAGTGAAGGAGAGGAGTGGAGGAGATGAGGGAGGGAGTGAAGGAGAGGAGTGGAGCAGGGGGTTAACACAGAAAAAAAGTTGATCTCAGGTCTGTTGTCTGGGGACAAGTTCATCTCCCCTTTCATGTATAAAAAGTCATGACCATCATGCTTTTAGGCAAAGAGGATCATTTGGTAAATATATCACAGTTAGACCCGTCCCAGTCCTCTTGTTTAGGGGGTCCGGGTTCCTCCCCAGAAGAATGTTCTTGTAGAAGGACTGAGATGTTCAGAGATGGTGATATTTTGAAAGGACATTCTACTCTAAAATTAATGAATATAAAATGATGCTGATGTCAGCTAAAATATAATTTCCAACTCCAGAAATGAGCCTAATAAGATATGGGTAAAAATGATGTTCAATGATTTGAACATATTGTTCCACCTGTATAGATGGTATATTATCAGATGTTAAATGATTTTATCATATTGTACCATATAACCTGTATAGATGGTATATTATCAGATGTTAAATGATTTTATCATATTGTACCATTTAACCTGTATAGATGGTATATTATCAGATGTTAAATGATTTTATCATATTGTACCATTTAACCTGTATGGATGGTATATTATCAGATGTTAAATGATTTGATCATATTGTACCATATAACCTGTATAGATGGTATATTATCAGATGTTCCATTAGCAGTGAGCATTATCACCTGTGGTCCAGCGGATGCAGCATAGTGGCTATAAAGACACAGGCTGAAGGGGTTTGTCTCTCTGTCTCTCATTGGAAACAACATCCTGATTCTTATTATTATTTATTATAAATATGAATATATACAGAATTATTCATTACTTTTCACTCAAATGTATTTATTTATTTCTATTACAAAGTATGTCATTGCCCTTTTAAGAACCATCCTCCAAACTCCGGTTGTAGAACAATGCCAGACGCGCAACTGAAGGAGTAGAGAAGTAAAGGTGGCAGCAATGAAAAGCTTGGATCCCCCTCTTCTCCTTAACCAATGGAAAGCTTGGATCCCCCTCTTCTCCTTAACCAATGGAAAGCTTGGATCCCCCTCTTCTCCTTAACAAAGGCTAAAGTGTCGGTCCTGCCATTGTATTAACAATTGCTGTGCATTGACTGCTTGTGAGAAAATACATGTTTCCCTCCTAAAGCTCTCACAACTCCACAGTAATATTTCTCCCACAGCCACAAGCCGACTGGGTAAACAGGCAAACTATTCTACTATGGGGTGTTGTGATTTGGTTTTAATAACCTGACATGGTAAAACAGCAGCAGTGGAAAGTTCCATCCTGGGTGATAAAGTCGAGGCTTTGAATGACTTTGCCATCAGCTACAGTGGGCGAGACAGCGCTGTCTGAGTGGAGAGCTGCAGGTGGTGCACATTACAGGCTATTTCAATCCCTTCATCTGCACATCGGAGTGTCATCAACAATCATGCATGTCAGTTCACTGTAGTGTAGTAGAGAAAATAAAATGGTTGAGAATACATTTCGTAGAACAGACACGGTTCTGTCTATATTAGACTGTTTCTTCTCCAAACCAGCCTCCATTCTGTAAAACATAGAGAGGACAGAGTGGAGAGAGGAGAGAGAGGAGAGAGAGAGGACAGAGTGGAAAGAGGAGAGAGAGAGGAGAGAGAGGAGAGAGAGAGAGGAGAGAGAGATGAGAGAGAGAGAGGAGAGAGAGAGGAGAGAGAGAGGAGAGAGTGGAGAGAGGAGAGAGAGGAGAGAGGAGAGAGAGGAGAGGAGAGAGATGAGAGAGAGGAGAGGAGAGAGGAGAGGAGAGAGAGGAGAGAGAAGAGAGAGAGGAGAGAGAGGAGAGAGAGGAGAGGAGAGGAGAGAGGAGAGGAGAGAGAGGAGAGGAGAGAGGAGAGGAGAGAGAGGAGAAAGAAGAGAGAGAGGTGAGAGAGGAGAGAGAGGAGAGAGAGGAGAGGAGAGAGGAGAGGTGAGAGAGATGAGAGAAGAGAGAGAGGTGAGAGAGGAGAGAGAGGAGAGAGAGGAGAGAGGGGGGAGAGGAGGGATGGAGGTATGGAGGGATGGAGGAGTAGTGTTATTTAGCTACCAGGGTCCTGCCTCGACTCTGTAAAAGGTAAAGTGGGGGAGTTTCATGAAGGCTTTTAGCCCAGTACAGAGGGACACACACACACACACACACCGTTTCCCGCTCAGCTCTGCTCCGCCGCAGGATTGGCTGTCTGGAAATAGCCTTTTGTGTTTTTCAGGAAACAACAGAAGTGTTTTTTGTGCAATGCGTGTGTATGTGTGTGTGTGTGTGTGTGTGTGTGTGTGTGTGTGTGTGTGTGTGTGTGTGTGTAGTGGTGGCGTGGGTCTCTCCTCATTCCTCAGTGCTCTTAAAGCACAGCTCACAGCTCCAGACATAATTGAAACATCCACAGTTTGTGGTCCTGCTGCCGGCAGGCTGGCTGCTTCCTTTATGGGCACTGTGTCCAGCTGTTACAGCTTTACTGTAGCGGCAGCTCCCAGAGTGTTGCTTCAGAATCACTCCTCCCAGCCCCTCCACATCTCCCCCAGCCCCTCCACATCTCTCCCAGCCCCTCCACATCTCTCCCAGCCCTTCCACATCTCTCCCAGCCCCTCCACATCTCTCCCAGCTCCTCCACATCTCTCCCAGCCCCTCCACATCTCTCCCAGCCCCTCCACATCTCTCCCAGCCCCTCCACATCTCTCCCAGCCCCTCCACATCTCTCACAGCCCCTCCACATCTCCCCCAGCCCCTCCACATCTCTCACAGCCCCTCCACATCTCTCCCAGCCCCTCCACATCTCTCCCAGCCCCTCCACATCTCTCTCCCCCCTCCATGTCTTTACTAAACCATCTCTCACAGCCCCTCCACATCTCTCACAGCCCCTCCACATCTCTCACATCTCTCCCAGCCCCTCCACATCTCCCCCAGCCCCTCCACATCTCTCACAGCCCCTCCACATCTCTCCCAGCCCCTCCACATCTCTCACAGCCCCTCCACATCTCTCACAGCCCCTCCACATCTCTCACATCTCTCCCAGCCCCTCCACATCTCTCCCAAACAAGCCATGAGATAACAGAATCACTCCTCCCAGCCCCTCCACATCTCTCCCAAACCAGCCATGAGGTAACATAATCACTCCTCCCAGCCCCTCCACATCTCTCCCAGCCCCTCCACATCTCTCCCAGCCCCTCCACATCTCTCCCAGCCCCTCCACATCTCTCCCAGCCCCTCCACATCTCTCCCAGTCCCTCCACATCTCTCCCAGCCCCTCCACATCTCTCCCAGCATCTCCACATCTCTCCCAGTCCCTCCACATCTCTCCCAGCTCCTCCACATCTCTCACAGCCCCTCCACATCTCTCCCAGCCCCTCCACATCTCTCCCAGCCCCTCCACATCTCTCCCAGCCCCTCCACATCTCTCCCAGCCCCTCCACATCTCTCCCAGCCCCTCCACATCTCCCCCAGCCCCTCCACATCTCTCCCAGCCCCTCCACATCTCTCCCAGCCCCTCCACATCTCTCCCAGCCCCTCCACATCTCTCACATCTCTCCCAGCCCCTCCACATCTCCCCCACCCCCTCCACATCTCCCCCAGCCCCTCCACATCTCTCCCAGCCCCTCCACATCTCTCACAGCCCCTCCACATCTCTCACATCTCTCCCAGCCCCTCCACATCTCGCCCAGCCCCTCCACATCTCCCCCAGCCCCTACACATCTCTCACATCTCTCCCAGCCCTCCACATCTCTCCCAGCCCCTCCACATCTCTCACAGCCCCTCCACATCTCTCACATCTCTCCCAGCCCCTCCACATCTCTCCCAGCCCCTCCACATCTCCCCCAGCCCCTCCACATCTCCCCCAGCCCCTCCACATCTCTCACATCTCTCCCAGCCCCTCCACATCTCTCCCAGCCCCTCCACATCTCCCCCAGCCCCTCCACATCTCTCCCAGCCCCTCCACATCTCTCACAGCCCCTCCACATCTCTCACATCTCTCCCAGCCCCTCCACATCTCTCCCAGCCCCTCCACATCTCCCCCAGCCCCTCCACATCTCTCACATCTCTCCCAGCCCTCCACATCTCTCCCAAACCAGCCATGAGATAACAGAATCACTCCTCCCAGCCCCTCCACATCTCTCCCAAACCAGCCATGAGGTAACATAATCACTCCTCCCAGCCCCTCCACATCTCTCCCAGCCCCTCCACATCTCTCCCAGCCCCTCCACATCTCTCCCAGCCCCTCCACATCTCCCCCAGCCCCTCCACATCTCTCCCAGCCCCTCCACATCTCTCACAGCCCCTCCACATCTCTCACATCTCTCCCAGCCCCTCCACATCTCTCCCAAACCAGCCATGAGATAACAGAATCACTCCTCCCAGCCCCTCCACATCTCTCCCAAACCAGCCATGAGGTAACATAATCACTCCTCCCAGCCCCTCCACATCTCTCCCAGCCCCTCCACATATATCCCAAACGAGCCATGAGGTGGTCCCTCCTCTCCCCCCTTACTAAACCACCCCAGAGGAAACATAGGTTATCCATCCAAGGTCAAGCTCATGACACCTAAGGTGGGTTTCAATGATGTAACAATCAATCCATCCTATCCTCATCTGTACCCCTTCATTGGAAAAGACTTGACAGATGAGACAAATATGGTGGAAGTTCGTCATTAACAAATCATTCTTTCAGATCAGTGTAATAAAGGGAAGGAGAGGAGAGATGTGGAGGGGCTGCACTCCAGGCAGTGGAGGGAAGGGAGAGGAGAGGAGAGATGTGGAGGGGCTGTACTCCAGGCATTGGAGGGAAGGTTGAGGAGAGGAGAGGAGAGATGTGGAGGGGCTGTACTCCAGGCAGTGGAGGGAAGGGAGAGGAGAGGAGAGATGTGGAGGGGCTGTACTCCAGGCAGTGGAGGGAAGGGAGAGGAGAGGAGAGATGTGGAGGGGCTGTACTCCAGGCAGTGGAGGGAAGGGAGAGGAGAGGAGAGATGTGGAGGGGCTGTACTTCAGGCAGTGGAGGGAAGGGAGAGGAGAGATGTGGAGGGGCTGCACTCCAGGCAGTGGAGGGAAGGGAGAGGAGAGATGTGGAGGGGCTGCACTCCAGGCAGTGGAGGGAAGGGAGAGGAGAGATGTGGAGGGGCTGCACTCCAGGCAGTGGAGGGAAGGGAGAGGAGAGATGTGGAGGGGCTGTACTCCAGGCAGTGGAGGGAAGGGAGAGGAGAGATGTGGAGGGGCTGCACTCTAGGCAGTGGAGGGAAGGGAGAGGAGAGATGTGGAGGGGCTGCACTCCAGGCAGTGGAGGGAAGGGAGAGGAGAGATGTGGAGGGGCTGTACTCCAGGCAGTGGAGGGAAGGGAGAGGAGAGATGTGGAGGGGCTGCACTCCAGGCAGTGGAGGGAAGGGAGAGGAGAGATGTGGAGGGGCTGTACTCCAGGCAGTGGAGGGAAGGGAGAGGAGAGGAGAGATGTGGAGGGGCTGCACTCTAGGCAGTGGAGGGAAGGGAGAGGAGAGATGTGGAGGGGCTGCACTCCAGGCAGTGGAGGGAAGGGAGAGGAGAGATGTGGAGGGGCTGTACTCCAGGCAGTGGAGGGAAGGGAGAGGAGAGGAGAGATGTGGAGGGGCTGTACTCCAGGCAGTGGAGGGAAGGGAGAGGAGAGGAGAGATGTGGAGGGGCTGCACTCCAGGTAGTGGAGGGAAGGGAGAGGAGAGGAGAGATGTGGAGGGGCTGTACTCCAGGCAGTGGAGGGAAGGGAGAGGAGAGGAGAGATGTGGAGGGGCTGTACTCCAGGCAGTGGAGGGAAGGGAGAGGAGAGGAGAGATGTGGAGGGGCTGCACTCTAGGCAGTGGAGGGAAGGGAGAGGAGAGATGTGGAGGGGCTGCACTCCAGGCAGTGGAGGGAAGGGAGAGGAGAGATGTGGAGGGGCTGTACTCCAGGCAGTGGAGGGAAGGGAGAGGAGAGGAGAGATGTGGAGGGGCTGTACTCCAGGCAGTGGAGGGAAGGGAGAGGAGAGGAGAGATGTGGAGGGGCTGCACTCCAGGTAGTGGAGGGAAGGGAGAGGAGAGGAGAGATGTGGAGGGGCTGTACTCCAGGCAGTGGAGGGAAGGGAGAGGAGAGGAGAGATGTGGAGGGGCTGTACTCCAGGCAGTGGAGGGAAGGGAGAGGAGAGATGTGGAGGGGCTGCACTCCAGGTAGTGGAGGGAAGGGAGAGGAGAGGAGAGATGTGGAGGGGCTGTACTCCAGGCAGTGGAGGGAAGGGAGAGGAGAGGAGAGATGTGGAGGGGCTGTACTCCAGGCAGTGGAGGGAAGGGAGAGGAGAGGTTTTAAAGGTCATTGAGACAGAGCTCTATGTCGTCTCACAGTTCACTCTAACTTCCTCTGTCCCTGTGTAGCTTCCCTTCCACTTTAGGCTGGGTAGCTATAGGAGGGAGGCTGGGGAGCTATAGGAGGGAGGCTGGGGAGCTATAGGAGGGAGGCTGGGGACAGGTCAACTACACACTATCTATGAGGTTAATAACAACAGGAAGGACAGGTCAACTACACACTATCTATGAGGTTAATAACTACAACAAGGACAGGTCAACTACACACTATCTATGAGGTTAATAACTACAACAAGGACAGGTCAAACTACACACTATCTATGAGGTTATTAACAACAGGAAGGACAGGTCAAACTACACATCAGGTTAATAACACCAGGAAGGACAGGTCAAACTACACACTATCCATGAGGTTATTAACAACAACAAGGACAGGTCAAACTGCACACTATCCATGTAGACAAGTAGGAGGGTTGGCTTTGAATGTACAGCAAACATTAGTTTGGTCTTAACAACACGCGTCTCCATAGAAGCCATGGGATCTGTTCCAAATGGCTCCCTGTTCCCTTTAATGCAATACGTTTGACTAGAACCCTGTAGGCCCTGGTCTAAAGTAGTGCACCCTATTCCCTATAGGCACTGGTCTAAAGTAGTGCACCCTATTTCCTATAGGTCCTGGTCTAAAATAGTGCACCCTATTCCCTATAGGCCCTGGTCTAAAGTAGTGCACCCTATTCCCTATAGGCCCTGGTCTAAAGTAGTGCACCCTATTCCCTATAGGCCCTGGTCTAAAGTAGTGCACCCTATTCCCTATAGGCCCTGGTCTAAAGTAGTGCACCCTATTCCCAGTAGGCCCTGGTCTAAAGTAGTGCACCCTATTCCCTATAGGCCCTGGTCTAAAGTAGTGCACCCTATTCCCTATAGGCCCTGGTCTAAAGTAGTGCACCCTATTCCCTGTAGGCCCTGGTCTAAAGTAGTGCACCCTATTCCCTATAGGCCCTGGTCTAAAGTAGTGCACCCTATTCCCTATAGGCCCTGGTCTAAAGTAGTGCACCCTATTCCCTGTAGGCCCTGGTCTAAAGTAGTGCACCCTATTCCCTATAGGCCCTGGTCTAAAGTAGTGCACCCTATTCCCTATAGGTCCTGGTCTAAAGTAGTGCACCCTATTCTCTATAGGTCCTGGTCTAAAGTAGTGCACCCTATTCCCTATAGGTCCTGGTCTAAAGTAGTGGACCCTATTCCCTATAGGCCCTGGTCTAAAGTAGTGCACCCTATTCCCTATAGGCCCTGGTCTAAAGTAGTGCACCCTATTCCCTATAGGCCCTGGTCTAAAGTAGTGCACCCTATTCCATATAGGCCCTGGTCAAAAGTAGTGCACCCTATTCCCTATAGGACCTGGTCTAATGTAGTGCACTATTTAGGGAATAGGGAACCATTTGGAACACAGATATGGTCACAAATAGACTACAGCCCCACTAATGGAATCGATAAGAGTAGCAAATATTTACAGGACCAGAGACCCTCAAGACGATCAATTCTAATCTACAGGACAGCACACACACACACTCCAATCTATAGGAAGATGGAAGGAAGGTTCCACTGTGGCCATCTTTCAGTTTAGGAACTAAATCAAAAACAAGGAGCTTGAAGAACGACACACACATCACCTGTGATGGCTCTTTCATTGGGCAGTCGCACTCAGGCACACACACACACACACACACAATGCCCTTCAACATAAAGTCCTATCTACTTCCTGTGTGACCCCTATGACCCCTGGCAGCCTCCTTCACCAAACACATGGAAAGGAGAAGGAGAGGGAGGAGATGAGAGGTGGAGGGAGGGAGGGAGGGAGGGAGGGAGGGAGGGAGGGAGGGAGGGAGGGAGGGAGGGAGGGAGGGAGGGAGGGAGGTGGAGGGGGCAAGAGAGGTGGAGGGTGGGACGAACAGAGGAGAAGAGATATGAGGGGTGTAAAAGGCTTGGCATATTCTCCCCTATGATTAAAACCTAAATGATATTGTCATTGGTATGTCTGTTTGAGAAGGGGATAGAAAGAGAGATGGAGAAGACAGAGAGAGAGAGGAGGAGAACTGAGCAGTGAAGTTTTATGCCCATGGTCGTATCCTTAGTTAATGTTCTGTAAAAATTACTCAATAAAGTCCATTAACAATTTACGAAACGGAACTCTGTCCACCATCGCGTGTGTTTAATTTGAAAAAAGGCTGCGTTCCCAGGTCCTGTATAATAAGTCACGCCTCTGTTCACAGCTCCTGTATAATAAGTCAAGGCTCTGTTCACAGCTCCTGTATAATAAGTCAAGGCTCTGTTCACAGCTCCTGTATAATAAGTCAAGCCTCTGTTCACAGCTCCTGTATAATAAGTCAAGCCTCTGTTCACAGCTCCTGTATAATAAGTCAAGGCTCTGTTCACAGGTCCTGTATAGCCTCCCTCCCAAATCGCCCCATCCTCCCTCCCATAGCGCCCCCATCCTCCCTCCCATAGCGCACCATCCTCCCTCCTATAGCGCCCCCATCCTCCCTCCCATATCGCCCCAGCCTCCGTCCCTTATCGCCCCATCCTCCCTCCCATATCGCCCCATCCTCCCTCCCATATCGCCCCCATCCTCCCTCCCATAGCGCCCCCCATCCTCCCTCCCATATCACCCCATCCTCCCTCCCATATCGCCCCCATCCTTCCTCCCATAGCGCCCCCCATTCTCCCTCCCATAGCGCCCTCATCCTCCCTCCCATAGCGCCCCCATCCTCCCTCCCATAGCGCCCCCATCCTCCCTCCCTTATCACCCCCCATCCTCCCTCCCATATCGCCCCAGTCTCCCTCCCATAGCGCCCCCATTCTCCCTCCCATAGCGACCCCATTCTCCCTCCCATAGCTCCCCAGCCTCCCTCCCATAGCTCCCCAGCCTCACTCCCATAGCTCCCCAGCCTCACTCCCATAGCTCCCCAGCCTCACTCCTATAGCTCCCCAGCCTCCCTCCCATAGCTCCCCAGCCTCACTCCCATAGCTCCCCAGCCTCATTCCCATAGCTCCCCAGCCTCCCTCCCATAGCTCCCCAGCCTCCCTCCCATAGCTCCCTAGCCTCCCTCCCATATCGCCCCAGCCTCCCTCCCATAGCTCCCCAGCCTCCCTCCCATAGCTCCCCATGCCTCCCTGCTATTGCTCCCCAGCCTCTCTCCCATATTGCCCCAGCCTCCCTCCCATAGCTCCCCAGCTTCCCTCCCATAGCTCCCCAGCCTCACTCCCATAGCTCCCCAGTCTCCCTTCTATAGCTCCTGTCGTGTCTTTGGCTATGCCGGATTAAGTGATATGACATGCTATTCTATAAAATAATTGATCCGTAATTAATATCACCTGATTGAGCTAATCATGTAAATGTAATTAACTAGAGAGTCGGGCACCACGAAGGAATATTTATAGAGCTGTTATCTTCCGAATAAACTCTTAAAGACCTTGTAATATTTTACATCAATAGCAGTCAATATTAATCCTCATCTTAATTCAGTCTCATCTGAAAGTTGTAAATTCTTGGTTATCTGCACGAACCCTGGCTAACAAGTTGAATCAGTAATACAAAATTGCGTTTAAATATTTATTTACTAAATACCGAACTAATCACACAGAATTACACATACACATAATTAAATCATAATTTGATTACAAATTACGTCATAAAGGAAAACGTCCCTAGCGGGAGGAACAGATATGACAGCTTGTTACACAAAGGAAAAGGGCTGGGTTTGAGTGAAAGAGCGGGAAGACTGAGAGAACAGGGAGAAGCTGTGCTATCGTAAATACAGTATCTGATGCATTCTAAATTACCGCCCATTTGGAAAAGGAAAATGTAATAAATATTTACTTTGAGCTGCACTTCGGTAGGTTGGTGGTAGATGGAAGGCCGTGTTGCCAAACCGAGTCCTTTGAAGAATGTCTCTGGTTGTCAATTGGATACGTTGTAGTAACGTCGTTGGGTGATAGATGGGATACTCTGTCTGTTCCTTCCTAACCCTCGTTGCATCTGCTGTTGCTAAATCAACGGCTAGGAGGTATCACTTCTGTAGTGAATAAGAGTTCAAAGTTCATACCATTCGCAACCAAAGCTCACGCTGATGTTGGCTTCGTTCTGTAGTTCTTATCTGAACCATTCTGACATCGTACCATCGTCCTACATCCTCGGAGCAGGAAGTTATATTGTCGTCAAGGGCTTATATAGGAAGGGAGAGGAGGGCGTGTTTGAAAGGTTTTACAGCCCATGTCCCTTCACAGGGGCGGGCCACTGATTGAGCAGAGCCCTATCTTTTGAAAACCCAAATCTCACATTTTAGAAGCTAAAATCACATTTCATCCCATCACAAATAATTTCATATTCAAACATTTAAATTGAACAACAATTCCATGTGAATCCGATAACTCTGATGTGTAGACTTTCCACTGTAGAGTTTATATAATCTTATCATTGATGAGAATGTCTCAGATGACAACGGAACTGACATCATATTCATTAAGTACCACCGCATATGTTCAATTGGTCAGATTACCAGAATATAGTTCATTTCCCCCCACCTTCTGATGTTCCCAGAAACTCTATGGTAACCAGGTTTTTGCAAATGTAACATCAGTAAGGTAGAGAGAGGAAAAAGGGGGAAGAGGTATTTATGACAGTCATAATCCTCCCCCCAGGCCAACGTGATGATACTCCCCAGCCTCCCTCACATAGCTCCCCAGCCTCCCTCCCATAGCTCCCCAGCCTCCCTCCCATAGCTCCCCAGCTTCCCTCCCATAGCTCCCCATCCTCCCTCCCATAGCTCCCCAGCCTCCCTCCTATAGCTCCCCAGCCTCCCTCCTATAGCTCCCCAGTCCCATTCAGTTCACGTGCCTGTAGAGGAGAGGAGCTAACTGAGCTGAGCTGTCTGACAGGCCTTCACACTAAGTCCTGGTTAAAACCTTGTATTAATCCTTCTAGCCAGCATCAAAGAGCAGGCAGCCTGAGAGAAGCCTGACCCGCACTGACTGTCTCTATGAGGGGCTATACAACCAACCAGCTCTCTCTCTGTCTCTCTCTCTCTCTCTCTCTCTCTTTCTCTCTCTCTCTTTCTCTCTCACTCTCTCTCTCTCTCTCTCTCTCTCTTCCCATCTTTCTATCGTCAACCCCTCTCTCGGCCCCTCCCGCCCTGCTCTCCATCTCTCCCTCCATCCCCTCTAGACTGAACCCATGGTATAATCAATCAATACGAGACCAGCGCTGGCACCAGCACACTCCTCCAATCAATACGAGACCAGCGCTGGCACCAGCACACTCCTCCAATCAATACGAGACCAGCGCTGGCACCAGCACACTCCTCCAATCAATACGAGACCAGCGCTGGCACCAGCACACTCCTCCAATCAATCCAGAAAACCAGGGAGGAAAGGTGGAGGAGGAGAAGAGGAGAGGAGGGGATGAGAGGGGTATGAAAAACAATCACATTCTTTTGTGGAATTGTCTCTGTTCATGGGGACTGTTAAATGACACTGTGTTTCAGTTGAATTGTCTCTGGTCATGGGGACTGTTAAGTGACACTGTGTTTCAGTTGAATTGTCTCTGTTCATGGGGACTGTTAAATGACACTGTGTTTCAGTTGAATTGCCTCTGGTCATGGGGACTGTTAAATGACACTGTATTTCAGTTGAATTGTCTCTGTTCATGGGGACTGTTAAATGACACTGTGTTTCAGTTGAATTGCCTCTGGTCATGGGGACTGTTAAATGACACTGTGTTTCAGTTGAATTGTCTCTGGTCATGGGGACTGTTAAGTGACACTGTGTTTCAGTTGAATTGTCTCTGGTCATGGGGACTGTTAAATGACACTGTGTTTCAGTTGAATTGTCTCTGGTCATGGGGACTGTTAAGTGACACTGTGTTTCAGTTGAATTGTCTCTGTTCATGGGGACTGTTAAATGACACTGTGTTTCAGTTGAATTGCCTCTGGTCATGGGGACTGTTAAATGACACTGTGTTTCAGTTGAATTGTCTCTGTTCATGGGGACTGTTAAATGACACTGTGTTTCAGTTGAATTGCCTCTGGTCATGGGGACTGTTAAATGACACTGTGTTTCAGTTGAATTGTCTCTGGTCATGGGGACTGTTAAGTGACACTGTGTTTCAGTTGAATTGTCTCTGGTCATGGGGACTGTTAAATGACACTGTGTTTCAGTTGAATTGTCTCTGGTCATGGGGACTGTTAAATGACACTGTGTTTCAGTTGAATTGTCTCTGTTCATGGGGACTGTTAAATGACACTGTGTTTCAGTTGAATTGTCTCTGGTCATGGGGACTGTTAAATGACACTGTGTTTCAGTTGAATTGTCTCTGTTCATGGGGACTGTTAAATGACACTGTGTTTCAGTTGAATTGTCTCTGGTCATGGGGACTGTTAAGTGACACTGTGTTTCAGTTGAATTGTCTCTGGTCATGGGGACTGTTAAATGACACTGTGTTTCAGTTGAATTGCCTCTGGTCATGGGGACTGTTAAATGACACTGTGTTTCAGTTGAATTGTCTCTGGTCATGGGGACTGTTAAATGACACTGTGTTTCAGTTGAATTGTCTCTGTTCATAGGGACTGTTAAATGACACTGTGTTTCAGTTGAATTGTCTCTGTTCATGGGGACTGTTAAATGACACTGTGTTTCAGTTGAATTGTCTCTGTTCATAGGGACTGTTAAATGACACTGTGTTTCAGTTGAATTGTCTCTGGTCAGAGGACTGTTAAATGACACTGTGATGTTCTGCTCTGCTTTGGCCCAAGGTCAAGTCTGACTGATGACAGGCTGAAGCAGAGGAGGGTTCTCACTCACTGTGTGTGTGTGTGCGTGTGTGTGTGTGTGTGTGTGTGTGTGTGTGTGTGTGTGTGTGTGTGTGTGTGTGTGTGTGTGTGTGTGTGTGTGTGTGTGTGTGTGTGTGTGTGTGTGTGTGTGTGTGTGTGTGTGTGTAAAATAATAAGAGTGATTGTCTTTAAGGTCAGAAACAGGAAAGGAAGCAAGAAAAGAAAGGATTACTGTTAAAGGTGTCAGTTCTCTCTCTCTCTCTGTCTCTCTCTCTCTGCATCTCTCTCTGCCTCTCTATCTCTCCCTCTCTCTCTCTGCATCTCTCCCTGCCTCTCTCTCTCTGCCTCCCTCTCTCTGCCTCTCTCTCTCTGGCTCTCTCTCTCTCTGGCTCTCTCTCTCTGCCTCGCTCTCTTTCTCTCTGCCTCGCTCTCTTTCTCTCTGCCTCGCTCTCTTTCTCTCTGCCTCGCTCTCTTTCTCTCTGCCTCGCTCTCTTTCTCTCTCTCTCTTTCCCTCTCTCTCCCTGTCTCTCTCCCTCACTCTCCTCCCCCCCCCCCCCCTAGCCTGTCACTTCGCTGTAAGGAACAGAGATGAGATGAGGACGAGACGTGGAACTGAAAACTGTAGTGGGGGGATTTGTCAGGAGGAGATAAAGTGTGACACCAGACAGATCTCTCCCCTCAGCCCTCAAGTTAAGTGGACACTTCTGATGACGTATCATGACGTCTGACGGGTTTACACTTGCAGGGCGGGAAGGGAGGAATGATTTTCTGAAAGGACCACACTTGCCCGGAAATGCATCACTCGTTGTGGGTTTATATCTCCATCCTAGCAGTAACTTGTGGGTTTATATCTCCATCCTAGCAGTAACTAGTGGGTTTATATCTCCATCCTAGCAGTAACTAGTGGGTTTATATCTCCATCCTAGCAGTAACTAGTGGGTTTATATCTCCATCCTAGCAGTAACTAGTGGGTTTATATCTCCATCCTAGCAGTAACTTGTGGGTTTATATCTCCATCCTAACAGTAACTTGTGGGTTTATATCTCCATCCTAGCAGTAACTTGTGGGTTTATATCTCCATCCTAGCAGTAACTAGTGGGTTTATATCTCCATCCTAGCAGTAACTTGTGGGTTTATATCTCCATCCTAGCTGTAACGGTTTATATCTCCATCCTAGCAGTAACTTGTGGGTTTATATCTCCATCCTAGCAGTAACTTGTGGGTTTATATCTCCATCCTAGCAGTAACTAGTGGGTTTATATCTCCATCCTAGCAGTAACGGTTTATATCTCCATCCTAGCAGTAACTTGTGGGTTTATATCTCCATCCTAGCAGTAACTTGTGGGTTTATATCTCCATCCTAGCAGTAACTAGTGGGTTTATATCTCCATCCTAGCAGTAACGGTTTATATCTCCATCCTAGCAGTAACGGTTTATATCTCCATCCTAGCAGTAACTAGTGGGTTTATATCTCCATCCTAGCAGTAACTAGTGGGTTTATATCTCCATCCTAGCAGTAACTAGTGGGTTTATATCTCCATCCTAGCAGTAACTAGTGGGTTTATATCTCCATCCTAGCAGTAACTAGTGGGTTTATATCTCCATCCTAGCAGTAACGGTTTATATCTCCATCCTAGCAGTAACGGTTTATATCTCCATCCTAGCAGTAACGGTTTATATCTCCATCCTAGCAGTAACTTGTGGGTTTATATCTCCATCCTAGCAGTAACGGTTTATATCTCCATCCTAGCAGTAACGGTTTATATCTCCATCCTAGCAGTAACGGTTTATATCTCCATCCTAGCAGTAACGGTTTATATCTCCATCCTAGCAGTAACTAGTGGGTTTATATCTCCATCCTAGCAGTAACTAGTGGGTTTATATCTCCATCCTAGCAGTAACGGTTTATATCTCCATCCTAACAGTAACGGTTTATATCTCCATCCTAGCTGTAACGGTTTATATCTCCATCCTAACAGTAACTTGTTTTATTTCTACAATTTCCAAAAGCTAACCAACCAAAAACATTTACTTTTTACAAGACGTGTTTGTACATTAGTAGCACAATTTATAACTTATTTACATTCCTTTTTACTTACTTATTTGAACGTTAACTTCTCCATATTGACGTTGAAGTTTTAAGGTTTGTCTGACTTTTCCTGGCGGATGTACAATCATTGCAAATTGAATTAGGGGACTTTCAGGCCCAGAGTGAACAGTATTGTAAACTGGCAAACTCCATTAAAAACGAGGGCTGAGGGGCTGATGTTGCAAACTTCCCTGATTGGCTAATCATTTGGACCGATGACAAATATGGCCGCGGGAATTCCCCCAAGGGCATAAGGTGAGGGTAAGTGGAGGAGGGTGTGTCTTTTATGAGTTTGAAACACAGCCCCTGGCCCTGTGCTCTCCCTGACCGCGTCCCAAATGACACCCTATTCCCTATAGGTGCTGATCAGATGTAGTGCACCACAGAGACTAGGGTGCCAGTTGGGCCCTTACCACCTCAGCCCAGCAGTCTGAACGTATACACAAGGAGACAGACTACTACTACACACACACACACACACACACACACACACACACACACACACACACACACACACACACACACACACACACACACACACACACACACACACACACACACACACACACACACACACACAACTGGATGAGATTCATTATAAATCAAAGCAGATCAAAAGGCGTCTACCGAAATTAAATGACACAATCATCAGACACCAGGCTAGGATGGGGAGAGCAGTGTGCGTGTGTCTGTGTGTGTGCTTCCGTGTGGTTGTGTGTGAGTGTGTGTGTGTGGTTGTGTGTGGTTGTGTGTGGTTGTGTGTGTGTGTGTGTGTGTGTGTGTGTGTGTGTGTGTGTGTGTGTGTGTGTGTGTGTGTGTGAGTGTGTGAGCGCGTGCGGGTGTGTGTGTGTGTGCGTGTGTGTGTGTGTGTGGTTGTGTGTGAGTGTGTGTGCGCGTGCGGGTGTGTGTGTGTGTGTGTGTGTGTGTGTGTGTGTGTGTGTGGTTGTGTGTGTGTGTGTGTGTGTGTGTGTGTGGTTGTGTGGTTGTGTGTGTGTGTGTGTGTGTGTGTGTGTGTGTGTGTGTGTGTGTGTGTGTGTGTGTGTGTGTGTGTGTGTGTGTGTGTGTGTGTGTGTGTGTGTGTGCAGAGGGACCACCAGCTGCTGACCTTTACCACTGCAACCCAGCAGGGAGTTCTTTATTTACTTTCCACACACATACTGCCAAAGAGCTAATCAAATACTCAGTCACCTCCTGTGGAGAGATGAGACTGCTGTACTATAGTTGAAGAGGTGTGTGTCTGTGTCTGTGTCTGTGTGTGTGTGTGTGTGTGTGTGTGTGTGTGTGTGTGTGTGTGTGTGTGTGTGTGTGTGTGTGTGTGTGTGTGTGTGTGTGTGTGTGTGTGTGTGTGTGTGTGTGTGTGTGTGTGTGTGTGTGTGTACATCGGTACATGCCTGAGACACAGCTTATTATAAAGTACAGAAGAAAAAAGGATGTGCACACACACACACACACACACACACACACACACACACACACACACACACACACACACATGGATCCATTACAAAGCAGGTGGACTTCTGTAACCCAGTTTAATTCAATACATCACTAGGTCACTTCTATAACCCAGTTTAATTCAATACATCACTAGGTCACTTCTATAGCCCAGTTTAATTCAATACATCACTAGGTCACTTCTATAACCCAGTTTAATTCAATACATCACTAGGTTACTTATACCACTTCAGAAAGATCCAGGAATCTACTAGTCCAATTCGCTCCCTAACCACTCCCCCTTTTGCCTAACATTTAAATATTCAAATATCTTTACGGTGGAAGGTATAAACCACTGTTTATACCTATTCAGACCCCTCAGATCTGTGGACATTGAAAGGCTAGAGCCAAGGGGGGAGGGGAGGGGTGGAGACCAGTTGCACCTTTGCTCAATGGTCCAAAGAACACTACAAAGGTAATAAGTTGTCATTTGGGACGCAACTGATGTCCCTCTCACCAAACTTCCCAGTACCACTCTGTGATAATCACTCGTCCTCCCAATGGCGCCATTTATCCAGCCTTCTTTAGCCCTGTCTAGAAATAGGACCAGCTCACGTCAATAGGCTAGGGTATCTCTCTAACAGCAGTCTCTTATCCACCTAATCAATGGGAAGGCAATGGGACACACGTCCTTTGTGAGAAGGGGATTAAACAAGGAGAGAAAGAAGAGGGGGGAGTAAGGAGAGAGAAGGAAAGAGGGGGAGGGAAAGGGGAGAGAGGGGGGGATAGAGAGGAGTGAGAGGTGAGGAGTAGGGGGAGAGAGAGACGGAGAGAGGGGGGGGTGGAGGAGTGAGAGAGGGGAGTAGGGAGAGAGAGAGAAAGAATGAAAGAAAGACAGAGAGAAGGAAAGAGAAAGAGAGAGGCAGAGAGACAGAAATAGACTGACAGAGAGAGAGAGAGGAAGTTGAAGAGAAAAGGGGAGGACGTGGAGGAGTGAAGCCAAGGCCAAGCTAGGCTCCTAAAGTACTGCTCTGCCTTCTTAACAGCACTATCAACAAGGCCAAGCTAGGCTCCTAAAGCACTGCTCTGTCTTAACAGCACTATCAACAAGGCCAAGCTAGGCTCCTAAAGCACTGCTCTGCCTTAACAGCACTATCAACAAGGCCAAGCTAGGCTCCTAAAGCACTGCTCTGCCTTAACAGCACTATCAACAAGGCCAAGCTAGGCTCCTAAAGCACTGCTCTGCCTTAACAACACTATCAACAAGGCCAAGCTAGGCTCCTAAAGCACTGCTCTGCCTTAACAGCACTATCAACAAGGCCAAGCTAGGCTCCTAAAGCACTGCTCTGCCTTAACAACACTATCAACAAGGCCAAGCTAGGCTCCTAAAGTACTGCTCTGCCTTCTTAACAGCACTATCAACAAGGCCAAGCTAGGCTCCTAAAGCACTGCTCTGTCTTAACAGCACTATCAACAAGGCCAAGCTAGGCTCCTAAAGCACTGCTCTGCCTTAACAGCACTATCAACAAGGCCAAGCTAGGCTCCTAAAGCACTGCTCTGCCTTAACAGCACTATCAACAAGGCCAAGCTAGGCTCCTAAAGCACTGCTCTGCCTTAACAACACTATCAACAAGGCCAAGCTAGGCTCCTAAAGCACTGCTCTGCCTTAACAGCACTATCAACAAGGCCAAGCTAGGCTCCTAAAGCACTGCTCTGCCTTAACAACACTATCAACAAGGCCAAGCTAGGCTCCTAAAGCACTGCTCTGCCTTCTTAACAGCACTATCAACAAGGCCAAGCTAGGCTCCCAAAGCACTGCTCTGCCTTCTTAACAACACTATCAACAAGGCCAAGCTAGGCTCCTAAAGCCCTGCTCTGCCTTCTTAACAACACTATCAACAAGGCATGTCCTACAGGCCCTAGTTTTGTCGCACCTGGACTTCTGTCCAGTCGTGTGGTCAGGTGCCACAAAGGACATAGGAAAATTACAATTGGCACAGAACAGGGCAGCACGTCTGGCCCGTAAAATGTACACGGAGAGCTAACATTAATAATATGCATGTCAATCTCTCCTGGCTCAATTAAACACGCACTCTACACACACGTACACATTCATTTTGCATTGTAGATATGTGATAGTAGAGAAGTGGCCTGAGGGAACACAATGTGTTGTGAAAAGTGGTATGAATTGTCATGTAATATTTTAAATTGTATATAACTGCCTTAATGTTGCTTTACCCCAGGAAGAGTAGCTGCTGCCTTGGCAGGAAGTAATGGGGATCCATAATAAACCCCAGGAAGAGTAGCTGCTGCCTTGGCAGGAAGTAATGAGGATCCATAATAAACCCCAGGAAGAGTAGCTGCTGCCTTGGCAGGAAGTAATGGGGATCCATAATAAACCCCAGGAAGAGTAGCTGCTGCCTTGGCAGGAAGTAATGGGGATCCATAATAAACCCCAGGAAGAGTAGCTGCTGCCTTGGCAGGAACTAATGGGGATCCATAATAAACCCCAGGAAGAGTAGCTGCTGTCTTGGCAGGAACTAATGGGGATCCATAATACACCCCAGGAAGAGTAGCTGCTGTCTTGGCAGGAAGTAATGGGGATCCATAATAAACCCCAGGAAGAGTAGCTGCTGTCTTGGCAGGAACTAATGGGGATCCATAATACACCCCAGGAAGAGTAGCTGCTGTCTTGGCAGGAAGTAATGGGGATCCATAATACACCCCAGGAAGAGTAGCTGCTGTCTTGGCAGGAAGTAATGGGGATCCATAATACACCCCAGGAAGAGTAGCTGCTGTCTTGGCAGGAACTAATGGGGATCCATAATACACCCCAGGAAGAGTAGCTGCTGTCTTGGCAGGAACTAATAGGGATTCATAAGAAAACCCCCAGGAAGAGTAGCTGCTGTCTTGGCAGGAAGTAATGGGTGAGGGGGAGGTGGGGAGGTGGGAGAGGTGAGGAGGGGGAGATGGGAGAGGTGAGGGGGTGGTTGGGGAGGTGGGAGAGGTGAGGGGGAGGTGGGGGAGGAGGGGGAGGTGGTGAGGTGGGAGAGGTGAGGAGGGGGAGATGGAGAGGTGAGGGGGAGGTTGGGGAGGTGGGAGAGGTGAGGGGGAGGAGGGGGAGATGAAGAGGTGAGGGGGAAGAGGGGGAGATGGAGAGGTGAGGAGGAGGAGGGGGAGATGGGGAAGTGGGAGAGATGGAGATGGGAGAGGTGACGGGGAGGAGGGGGAGATGGAGAGGTGAGGGGGAGGAGGAGGAGATGGGGAGGTGGGAGAGGTGAGGGGGAGGAGGGGGAGATGGGGAGGTGGGAGAGATGGGCTCTATTGCTTATTGTCATCATCGTTGTTTCTGTTTCTTTCTCTCTCTCTTTCTCTCTGTTTCTCTCTCTTTGTCCATTCTATTTCTCTTTCTGTCCTCGTATTTCAGCGGTTTCTCTTCTCTTTCCATCCTCCAATTTCAGCGGTTTCTCTTCTCTTTCCATCCTCCTATTTCAGCGGTTTCTCTTCTCTTTCTGTACTCGTATTTCAGTGGTTTCTCTTCTCTTTCCGTCCTCCTATTTCAGTGTTTTCCAGCTAGGCATAACAGTGTCAGTGTGATTCCCATCAGCCCACAGTACTGTTACTGTGTTCATGGCAGCAACCATTGTTGTCAGTTCACTGTGCAGTATTGTTGACCTGTCCTGTGGTTGTTTGAGAGGTGGAGAGGAGTGGGTGGACAGGTCTAGATGGTCCAGGGACTCTAGGACAGACGTCTCCTGTGGTTGTTTGAGAGGTGGAGAGGAGTGGGTGGACAGGTCTAGATGGTCCAGGGACTCTAGGACAGACGTCTCCTGTGGTTGTTTGAGAGGTGGAGAGGAGTGGGTGGACAGGTCTAGATGGTCCAGGGACTCTAGGACAGACGTCTCCTGTGGTTGTTTGAGAGGTGGAGAGGAGTGGGTGGACAGGTCTAGATGGTCCAGGGACTCTAGGACAGACGTCTCCTGTGGTTGTTTGAGAGGTGGAGAGGAGTGGGTGGACAGGTCTAGATGGTCCAGGAAAGGATGTCTCTCCTGTGCCTTTTTACTAATCAGTTGTGCCCCATTGGTTATTGGAACAAAGCCATACGTTTCCTGACTGGGAAAACAGAATGTTTTTAAAACATTCTGAGAACAGAAGTTAACATTCTGAGAATGTTTACATTTAGGTTGCAGGGAGGTTCTGAGAACGTTTTACTATGGTTCCATGAACGTTTTCCTGGGAGGTTTTATTAACGTTCTGAGAACAGAAATTTTAGGTTATTTGAAAGTATTTTTAATAACTTTCTTATAACTTTCACTAAATGTTTCAAAAATTATTTTTTAACACCGCTAGCTTAATTAGGGTTAACTTGTTTGAACTCCAAGCACAGAGTAGGACACATGGCAATTCATTTCAGGCGTTAATAATGCAGACACATGCATTTTTTATTGTGACACTGTCACGTAGAGTAGGCCAGATGCCTAAACTGGATATCCTAACCTCTATAAAAATAAAAAGATGGCGGAACCGCAAAAGTTCTTCTGTGCAAAGGTGTTTATTTACAAGTGATTCCGGAACAGAAAACAACAGTACTGCCATCAACGTCTACCTTATGGGACAGCTTAACAACAATGCTGCCCCATCCACAGCTCAATCCAAAAAATCCCCCTTAGAGACTGGAGAGAGGCTCCTTTTGTAGGGCTAGCCCCTCCCCTCAGAACAATTAACCCTAATTAATTAATCAATTAACAATACAAACCTACATTTTCCATGAACTAAACATACTAAAGGATATACATTGCAACACGGTTTTAAACAATATCACAACATAACATTTACAACATTACATCACTACTGATAATATCTTTCAATATGCCCATATGCATTAATGAGCCATTTGGGACAGGCACTATAAAGCCAACCCAATTCCCTTAGCTCGGGTCCTTTTCCAGCATACCCAGAAGCTACAGAGATGGAGAGAGAGGAACAGAACAAACAAACAATGCGCTCATCCACAACATTGATAAGTATAATAATTATTGTATCTCTCAAATATAAACATTGACAAGTGTGAAATGCATGCACCAAGACAGAAGTTAAATTGTGTGTCGACCCACATTGTTAACTTATGGTATAATGGCGCAGGGAGGAGTGATGAATATGTGTGTGCGTTAAAGAACCAAATGCTGCCCGCGGCCAGTGACGGACTTCTACGTCACAGACACAGTATCAGTGAGATTCAAACCGATAATCTTCTGTTCTCTATTCATGGAATTAGTCCACTGCGCCTCCAGGATGGAGCTAGCATGCCATGTTTTAGTTTGTTCAAACAGACCCCATTCAAAGGAAACAAGCACTCATTAAGATCAGATGTGGCCAATTAGTGGGTTTGGGCAAAACACCTGAGCATACTTAAAGGTTTAATTTAACCTTCATTTAACTAGGAAGTCATACTTAAAGGTTTAATTTAACCTTCATTTAACTAGGAAGTCATACTTACAGGTTTTATTTAACCTTCATTTAACTAGGAAGTCATACTTAAAGGTTTAATTGAACCTTCATTTAACTAGGAAGTCATACTTAAAGGTTTGATTTAACCTTCATTTAACTAGGAAGTCATACTTAAAGGTTTAATTTAACCTTCATTTAACTAGGAAGTCATACTTAAAGGTTTAATTTAACCTTCATTTAACTAGGAAGTCATACTTAAAGGTTTAATTTAACCTTCATTTAACTAGGAAGTCATACTTAACCAGACAGATAGAGAGTGTTCTCTGAGAGCGGAATGTACTGTACATGTTTTTAAATAACATTCCTAGAACGTTCTGTGAACGTTACTAAAGTTATCTTGTGTTTTCTATGGAAATGTTTCTTAAAGTTCTCTGAATAATTTAAGAACACGACTCTACATAGAATGATGATGAAACCTGTAGGAAACATTATGCTGAAGAACAGAAATTCCAACCAGAAGAACGTTGTTTCTTAACATTCTCTGAAATATTTGAGAACATTCCAATGTCAAACCAGTTGGAGAACGTTCCTAGAACATTACCAAGATCCAAATTAAATGTAACATTGTCTGAACTATTTTTTAAAAACTATTCTGTTAAAATGAAACACTAAGAAAATAATGTAATGAAATAATAAGAAAATGCTGAAAGTTCTGAGAATGTCCCAAAGCTAAGCAACCATTCCCAGAAAACAAATACACCGTGTCCCAAAGCTAAGCAACCATTCCCAGAAAACACATACACCGTGTTCCAAAGCTAAGCAACCATTCCCAGAAAACAAATACACCGTGTTCCAAAGCTAAGCAACCATTCCCAGAAAACAAATACACCGTGTTCCAAAGCTAAGCAACCATTCCCAGAAAACAAATACACCGTGTCCCAAAGCTAAGCAACCATTCCCAAATACACCGTGTTCCAAAGCAAATGGGAAGGTTGTATGCA
>NW_022261983.1:11511751-11516751 GCF_002021735.2 Oncorhynchus kisutch
GTCCCTGGGATGGCCTACTTCAGTTCAGACAGCACACTAACAAACATTGGACCAATCACTGATGATTTGTTGCACTAGTGATTCTATTCCCTGTCTTTTTATTGTAATTCCAGTATTTTCTATAACTTTTCTTGCATTTATTTTTGTTGAATTTCCTGTCTTTCTAGGACATTCTCTGGTTCTCATCACCATTCATCAGTCAATATTGATCTAATGGGTGTAATTACAGTCTGGTCTCATCACCATTCATCAGTCAATATTGATCTAATGGGTGTAATGACAGTCTGGTCTCATCACCATTCATCAGTCAATATTGATCTAATGGGTGTAATGACAGTCTGGTCTCATCACCATTCATCAGTCAATAGTGATCTAATGGCTGTAATGACAGTCTGGTGTCACCATTCATCAGTCAATATTGATCTAATGGGTGTAATGACAGTCTGGTCTCACCATTCATCAGTTAATAGTAATCTAATGGGTGTAATGACAGTCTGGTCTCACCATTCATCAGTTAATAGTGATCTAATGGGTGTAATGACAGTCTGGTCTCACCATTCATCAGTCAATATTGATCTAATGGGTGTAATGATAGTCTGGTCTCACCATTCATCAGTTAATAGTAATCTAATGGGTGTAATGACAGTCTGGTCTCACCATTCATCAGTTAATAGTGATCTAATGGGTGTAATGACAGTCTGGTCTCACCATTCATCAGTCAATAGTGATCTAATGGGTGTAATGACAGTCTGGTCTCACCATTCATCAGTCAATAGTGATCTAATGGGTGTAATGACAGTCTGGTCTCATCACCATTCATCAGTCAATAGTGATCTAATGGGTGTAATGACAGTGTAATCTCACCATGCATCAGTCAATAGTGATCTAATGGGTGTAATGACAGTCTGGTCTCATCACCATTCATCAGTCAATAGTGATCTAATGGGTGTAATGACAGTCTGGTCTCACCATGCATCAGTCAATAGTGATCTAATGGGTGTAATGACAGTCTGGTCTCACCATTCATCAGTCAATAGTGATCTAATGGGTGTAATGACAGTCTGGTCTCACCATTCATCAGTCAATAGTGATCTAATGGGTGTAATGACAGTCTGGTCTCCTTAAACTACAGGATTCTTTAATTTCAAGCATCCCTCTTTGTGAGGCTCCTTTGAATATATTTAATTGAGAGATTCCATTGAGAATATTTCTCATTCAAAAAAGAGAAAAGCCCATTTTAATTTGAATGATTCCTTTACTGAATGTACTTCCTGAACTCATCAGTGTCTGAGCTTTCACTGACTGTGCCCCAAATGGTACCCAATTCCCTCCCCTGTGTAGTGCACTACTCTTAGCCAGGGCCCATAGGGCAGATGTAGGGGACAGGGAGTCATGTGGAACACACCCCCACTCTCTCACCTCTTGTTCTCTCTCTTTATTGAATCAAATCCTGTCTCTCTCTCACACTCACACACACACACACACACACACACCTGTATGCCACAGCAACAGTGCCAGCGCAGCCTCTTAATCTCTCCCAGCCAATGATTAAGATAGGAGGATATCCTGTGTTGTAATCCCTCACGCTGCTGTTGTGCTACTTCTCTCCTCACACACTAAGACCAATCAGTCTCTCTGCTCCCTTGTTATCAATCTGTTCCCTTCTGTATGATTCAGCTTGAGAGACAGAGGAGACAGAGAAAGAGACAGAGGAGAGAGAGAGAGACAGAGGAGACAGAGAGAGAGACAGAGGAGAGAGAGAGAGACAGAGGAGACAGAGAGAGACAGAGAGACAGAGAGAGACAGAGAGAGACAGAGGAGACAGAGAGAGACAGAGGAGACAGAGAGAGACATAGGAGACAGAGAGAGACAGAGGAGACAGAGAGAGACAGAGGAGACAGAGGAGACAGAGAGAGACAGAGGAGACAGAGGAGACAGAGGAGACAGAGGAGACAGAGGAGACAGAGGAGACAGAGAGAGACAGAGAGAGACAGAGAGAGACAGAGGAGACAGAGAGAGACAGAGGAGACAGAGAGAGACAGAGGAGACAGAGAGAGACAGAGGAGACAGAGAGAGACAGAGGAGACAGAGGAGACAGAGGAGACAGAGGAGACAGAGAGAGACAGAGGAGACAGAGGAGACAGAGAGAGACAGAGGAGACAGAGAAAATAGGAGATAGAGGATATAGAGACAGAGGAGACAGAGGAGACAGAGAGAGTCAGAGGAGACAGAGAGAGTCAGAGGAGACAGAGGAGACAGAGAGAGACAGGGGAGACAGAGAAAATAGGAGATAGAGGATATAGAGACACAGACAGAGAGAGATAGAGGAGTCAGATGAGAGAGAGAGGAGTCAGATGAGAGAGAGTTAGAGGAGACAGAGACAGAGGACATAGAGGAGAGAGAGACAGACAGAGATAGAGGAGACTGATGAGAGAGAGATAAAAGAGACAGAGGACATAGGTGAGACAGAGGAGAAAGAGATAGAGAAGACAAAGGAGACAGAGGAGACGATGGTATCAGTGAAGAGTCAACGAGCATAGCATACAGCTATAGTATTGCTACATCTCTCTCTCTCTCTCTCTCCCTCTCTCCAATTCAATTTAAGGGCTTTATTAGCATGGGAAACATATGTTTATATGTTTATATATACAGAAGTGAAATAAACATTGAAAATGAACAGTAAACATTACACTCACAAATGTTCCAAAAGAATAAAAACATTTCAAATATCATATTATGTTGAAGTAGGAAGTTTAGATTCTCTTCAGTTGGAGTCATTGAAACATGTTTTTCAACCACTCCACACATTTCTTGTTAACAAACTATAGTTTTGGCAAGTTGGTTCGGACATCTACTGTGTGCACGACACAAGTGGTTTTTCCAACAATTGTTTAAAGACAGATTCACATACATTAAGTTGACTGTGCCTTTAAACCACTTGGAAAATCCCCGAAAATGATGACATGGCTTTAGAAGCTTCTGATAGGCTAATTGACATAATTTGAGTCAATTGGAGGTGTACCTGTGGATGTATTTCAAGGCCTACCTTCAAACTCAGTGCCTCTTTGCTTGACATCATGGGACAATCAAAAGAAATCAGCCAAGACCTCAGAAAATTAATTGTAGACATCCACAAGTCTGGTTCATCCTTGGGAGCAATTTCCAAACGCCGTTCATCTGTATAAACAATAGAACGCAAGTATATACACCAATGGACCACGCAGCCGTCATACCGCTCAGGAAGGAGACGCGCTCTGTCTCCTAGAGACTAACGTACTTTGGTGCGAAAAGTGCAAATCAATCCCAGAACAACAGCAAAGGACCTTATGAAGATGCTGGAGGAAACAGGTACAAAAGTATCTATATCCACAGTAAAACGAGTCCCTATATCGACATAACCTGAAAGGCTGTTCAGCAAGGAAGAAGCCACTGGTTCAACACCCACCTGTGCTTTGCCGCAGGAGGGACTGGTGCACTTCACAAAATAGATGGCTGCATGAGGAAGGAAAATGATGTGGATATATTGAAGCAACATCTCAAGACATAAGTCAGGAAGTTAAAGCTTGGTCGTAAATGGGCCTTCCAAATGGACAATGACCCCAAGCATACTTCCAAAGTTGTGACTAAATGGCTTAGGGACAACAAAGTCAAGGTACAGGATTGGCCATCACAAAGCCCTGACCTCAATCCTCTCTACTATTATTGTGACATTTCAGAATCTTAAAATGAAGTGGTGATCCTAACTGACCTAAAACAGGGAGTTTTTACTTGGATTAAATGTCAGGAATTGTGAAAAACTGAGTTTAAATGTATTTGGCTATAAGGTGTATGTCAACTTCTGACTTCAACTGTATTCAGTGATGTAATGATGTGCAAATAGTAAAAGGGGAAAATAAATAAATATAAACATGGGTTGTATTCACAATTGTGTTTGTTCTTCACTGGTTCCCTCCCTCCCTCCCTCCCCCCTCCCTCCCTCCCTCCCTCCCTCCCTCCCTCCCTCCCTCCCTCCCTCCCTCCCTCCCTCCCTCCCTCCCTCCCTCCCTCCCTCCCTCCCTCCCTCCCTCCCTCCCTCCCTCCCTCCCTCCCTCCCTCCCTCCCTCTAAAGAGTTTAAAGACAGAAGAGAGAGGGGTGCTACCGTACGGTTCAGAGGGTGAGGGTCCTAACCATTAATCCTCGTGTGTGTGTGTGTGTGTGTGTGTGTGTCAGACTGGGGGGGGGGGTGCTCAATCCCTGCTCCCTAGCCAGCCAAGCCTCATCAATCTCTCCCAGGAGATGATCAACAGAGGGTCAAGTGAAGGACAGGGTTAGGGACAGGAACAGGGACCGCTGCTCAGACCATATGACTCCTGGCCATTATCTTGGATTATCACCCCAACAGAGGGTCAGCACCCCTCTCTCTTCTGTCTTTAAACTCTTTAGAGGGAGGGAGGGAGGGAGGGAGGGAGGGAGGGAGGGAGGGAGGGAGGGAGGGAGGGAGGGAGGGAGGGATGAGAGGGGTAGAACAGAGGGATACTGGGTGTTGCTGATAACACCCTGACATCTGTCTCTGTGAAGATTAACTTGTTCTGTACCTGAACTCCAAAAGCCCAGCCAGGTGGGGGCAGAGGGAGGGAGGGAGGAACAGGGAGTTTAGAAGAGAGGGATGAGAAAATAGCCGCTGTAGAGATGAACTTATACCTGACATCCCAAAGCCCAGCAGGATGGGATAGACAGAGGCTGAGTGGGGTTTTTCTCTGTGCAATACAGGGCACTACTTTTGATCAGGGCCCATAGGGAATAGAGTGCACTACTTTGGACCAGTGCCCATAGGGAATAGAGTGCACTACTTTGGACCAGTGCCCATAGGGAATAGGGTGCACTAGTTTAACCCAGGGCCCATAGGGAATAGAGTGCACTACTTTGGACCAGTGCCCATAGGGAATAGGGTGCACTACTTTAACCCAGGGCCCATAGGGAATAGGGTGCACTACTTTAACCCAGGGCCCATAGGGAATAG
>NW_022261983.1:11519251-11539251 GCF_002021735.2 Oncorhynchus kisutch
AAGCCTGAATTATTTACACCAGCTCTGTCAGGAGGAACGGGACAAAACTCAACTTTCTGAATATATGTCAACTTCTGACCCACTGGGAATGTGATGAAAGAAATAAAACCTGAAATAAATCATTCTCTCTACTATTATTCTGCTTTTATTTCACATTCTCAAAATAAAGTGGTGATCCTAACTGACCTAAAGACAGGGAATTTTTACTTGGTTTAGATGTTAGGAATTGTGAAATGAGTTTAAATGTATTTGGCTAAGGTGTATCCTACTAGGTGATCTGGATGCTCTCCATAGCTACCATCTCCATAGCTACCATCTCCATAGCTATTATTGTTAACATAATAAGAGGAAACCGGGCAGACTATGGACCAGCAGACTATGGAACAGCAGACTATGGACCAGGCAGACTATGGACCAGCAGACTATGGACCAGCAGACTATGGACCAGCAGACTATGGCCCAGGCGGACTATGGACCAGGCAGACTATGGACCAGGCAGACTATAGACCAGCAGACTATAGACCAGGCAGACTATGGACCAGGCAGACTATAGACCAGCAGACTATGGACCAGCAGACTATGGACCAGGCAGACTATAGACCAGGCAGACTATAGACCAGGCAGACTATGGACCAGGCGGACTATAGACCAGTCAGACTATGGACGAGGCAGACTATAGACCAGGCAGACGATGGACCAGGCAGACTATGGACCAGGCAGACTATGGACCAGGCAGACTATGGACCAGGCAGGCTATGGACCAGGCAGACTATAGACCAGGCAGACTATGGACCAGGCAGACGATGGACCAGGCAGACTATGGAACAGCAGACTATGGACCAGCAGACTATGGACCAGGCAGACTATGGACCAGGCAGACTATGGACCAGGCAGACTATGGACCAGGCAGTCTATGGACCAGCAGACTATGGACCAGGCAGACTATAGACCAGGCAGACTATAGACCAGCAGACTATGGACCAGCAGACTATGGACCAGCAGACTATAGACCAGGCAGACTATAGACCAGGCAGACTATAGACCAGGCAGACTATGGACCAGGCGGACTATAGACCAGGCAGACTATGGACCAGGCAGACTATAGACCAGGCAGACGATGGACCAGGCAGACTATGGACCAGGCAGACTATGGACCAGGCAGTCTATGGACCAGCAGACTATGGACCAGCAGACTATAGACCAGGCAGACTATAGACCAGGCAGACTATATACCAGGCAGACTATGGACCAGGCGGACTATAGACCAGGCAGAATATGGACCAGGCAGACTATGGACCAGCAGACTATAGACCAGGCAGACTATAGACCAGGCAGACTATAGACCAGGCAGAATATGGACCAGGCAGACTATGGACCAGCAGACTATAGACCAGGCAGACTATAGACCAGGCAGACTATAGACCAGGCAGACTATGGACCAGGCAGACTGTGGACCAGGCAGACTGTGGACCAGGCGGACTATAGACCAGGCAGACTATGGACCGGGCAGACTATAGACCAGGCAGACGATGGACCAGGCAGACTATGGACCAGGCAGACTATGGACCAGGCAGTCTATGGACCAGCAGACTATGGACCAGCAGACTATAGACCAGGCAGACTATAGACCAGGCAGACTATATACCAGGCAGACTATGGACCAGGCGGACTATAGACCAGGCAGAATATGGACCAGGCAGACTATGGACCAGCAGACTATAGACCAGGCAGACTATAGACCAGGCAGACTATAGACCAGGCAGAATATGGATCAGGCAGACTATAGACCAGGCAGACTATAGACCAGGCAGACTATAGACCAGGCAGACTATGGACCAGGCAGACTGTGGACCAGGCAGACTGTGGACCAGGCAGACTATAGACCAGGCAGATGATGGACCAGGCAGACTATGGACCAGGCAGACTATGGACCAGGCAGACTATGGACCAGGCAGGCTATGGACCAGGCAGGCTATGGACCAGGCAGACTATAGACCAGGCAGACTGTGGACCAGGCAGACTGTGGACCAGGCAGACTATAGACCAGGCAGACTATGGACCAGGCAGACTATAGACCAGGCAGACTATAGACCAGGCAGACTATGGACCAGGCAGACTATGGACCAGGCAGACTATAGACCAGGCAGACTATAGACCAGCAGACTATGGACCAGGCAGACTATGGACCAGGCAGACTATGGACCAGGCAGACTATGGACCAGGCAGACTATGGACCAGGCAGACTATGGACCAGGCAGACTATAGACCAGGCAGACTATAGACCAGCAGACTATGGACCAGGCAGACTATGGACCAGGCAGACTATAGACCAGGCAGACTATGGACCAGGCAGACTATGGACCAGGCAGACTATGGACCAGGCAGACTATGGACCAGGCAGACTATGGACCAGCAGACTATGGACCAGGCAGACTATAGACCAGGCAGACTATGGACCAGGCAGACTATGGACCAGGCAGACTATAGACCAGGCAGACTATGGACCAGGCAGACTATAGACCAGGCAGACTATGGACCAGGCAGACTATGGACCAGCAGACTATGGACCACACTGTACCAGATGTTTTGGGATGCTTTTGTGCTGATGTTGCTGTTGTTTAAATACCAATTTCTCCTCCCAACAAATACAGAGTGTGGATGCTGAAATGGCTACAGTGGTGGACCAGGCAGACTATGGAACACACTGCTAAAATGGCTACAGTGGTGGACCAGGCAGACTATGGAACACACTGCTGAAATGGCTACAGTGGTGGACCAGGCAGACTATGGAACACACTGCTGAAATGGCTACAGAGTGGACCAGGCAGACTATGGAACACACTGCTGAAATGGCTACAGTGGTGGACCAGGCAGACTATGGAACACACTGCTGAAATGGCTACAGTGGTGGACCAGGCAGACTATCGAACACACTGCTGAAATGGCTACAGTGGTGGACCAGGCAGACTATGGAACACACTGCTGAAATGGCTACAGTGGTGGACCAGGCAGACTATGGAACACACTGCTGAAATGGCTACAGTGGTGGACCAGGCAGACTATGGAACACACTGCTGAAATGGCTACAGTGGTGGACCAGGCAGACTATGGAACACACTGCTGAAATGGCTACAGTGGTCTACCAGGCAGACTATGGAACACACTGCTGAAATGGCTACAGTGGTGGACCAGGCAGACTATGGAACACACTGCTGAAATGGCTACAGTGGTGGACCAGGCAGACTATGGAACACACTGCTGAAATGGCTACAGTGGTGGACCAGGCAGACTATGGAACACACTGCTGAAATGGCTACAGTGGTGGACCAGGCAGACTATGGAACACACTGCTGAAATGGCTACAGTGGTGGACCAGGCAGACTATGGAACACACTGCTGAAATGGCTACAGTGGTGGACCAGGCAGACTATGGAACACACTGCTGAAATGGCTACAGTGGTGGACCAGGCAGACTATGGAACACACTGCTGAAATGGCTACAGTGGTGGACCAGGCAGACTATGGAACACACTGCTGAAATGGCTACAGTGGTGGACCAGGCAGACTATGGAACACACTGCTGAAATGGCTACAGTGGTGGACCAGGCAGACTATGGAACACACTGCTGAAATGGCTACAGTGGTGGACCAGGCAGACTATGGAACACACTGCTGAAATGGCTACAGTGGTGGACCAGGCAGACTATGGAACACACTGCTGAAATGGCTACAGTGGTGGACCAGGCAGACTATGGAACACACTGCTGAAATGGCTACAGTGGTGGACCAGGCAGACTATGGAACACACTGCTGAAATGGCTACAGTGGTGGACCAGGCAGACTATGGAACACACTGCTGAAATGGCTACAGTGGTGGACCAGGCAGACTATGGAACACACTGCTGAAATGGCTACAGTGGTGGACCAGGCAGACTATGGAACACACTGCTGAAATGGCTACAGTGGTGGACCAGGCAGACTATGGAACACACTGCTGAAATGGCTACAGTGGTGGACCAGGCAGACTATGGAACACACTGCTGAAATGGCTACAGTGGTGGACCAGGCAGACTATGGAACACACTGCTGAAATGGCTACAGTGGTGGACCAGGCAGACTATGGAACACACTGCTGAAATGGCTACAGTGGTGGACCAGGCAGACTATGGAACACACTGCTGAAATGGCTACAGTGGTGGTGATGATAGATGCTTTGTGTTTATTAAACTCTCATCTACACTCCAAAAAAGACAATCTCCCCCCGGAGTTGAAGGAAAACAAATGGAGGGAACCATCCCTGTGGGTCCCAAATGCCAACCTATTCCCTAAATTATAGCTCTATGGGGCCCTGGTCAAAAGTAGTGCACTATATAGGGAACAGGGTGTCATTTGGGACACTGTTAGAGTTCAGTGTTATAGTTGTGCTGGGATGTGCTGAGTGTTCACTTCAGCCTGCTGATGCCTGGCCTCATAGGGCCGCATCCCAAATGGAACCATATGCTCTTTATAGTGCCCTTGTTTTGACCAGGGCCCATAGAGCTCTGGCCAAAAGTAGTGCACTATGTAAGGAATAGGGTGCAATTAGGGACGGAGGTCCAGTCCACTAGACCAAACATGATGTCACACACCCTACAGTAACGGAATGTGCTCTCTCGTTGTCTCTCTCTCTCTCTCCTGTGAGTGTGTGTGAGTGTGAGTGTGAGTGTGTGTGTGTGTTGTCTGGGTCAGTGGTGCGTGTGTGTGTGTGTGTGTGTGTGTGTGTGTGTGTGTGTGTGTGTGTGTGTGTGTGTGTGTGTGTGTGTGTGTGTGTGTGTGTGTGTGTGAGTGTGTTTATAGTCATCTACATTGCAGCTCTCAGGGCTATTCCTATTACTGATTACATCAACAGTCTGTTATAAAACAAAATGTAATATGTATTTGTTATATTTACTGACCCTTATTTTACCAGGTAAATCAGTGTTTCCCAAACTCAGTCCTGGGGACCGCAAGGGGTGCACGTTTTAGTTTTTTTCCCTAGCACTACACAGCTCATTATAATAATCAAAGCTTGCTGATGAGTTCATTATTTGAATCAGCAGTGTAGTGTTAGGGCAAAAAAACTAAACATGCATCCAGGACTGAGTTTGGGGAACACTGGTACAGTAATCCCCAAGGGATAGGGGCTGTCATTATCTATATTACAGTGTGATGATAATCCCCAAGGGTTAGGGGCTGTCATTATCTATATTACAGTGTGATGGTACAGTAATCCCCAAGGGATAGGGGCTGTCATTATCTATATTACAGTGTGATGGTAATCCCCAAGGGATAGGGGCTGTCATTATCTATATTCCAGTGTGATGGTAATCCCCAAGGGATAGGGGTTGTCATTATCTATATTACAGTGTGATGTAATCCCCAAGGGTTAGGGGCTGTCATTATCTATATTACAGTGTGATGGTACAGTAATCCCCAAGGGATAGGGGCTGTCATTATCTATATTACAGTGTGATGGTAATCCCCAAGGGTTAGGGGCTGTCATTATCTATATTACAGTGTGATAGTACAGTAATCAGTCAGTTACAATCAGAAGTTGAGTGGATCAGAATTAGAGTAAAATAGTTCATTCTGATTCCATCACCATGGAGATCTGAGTTCTCAAGGCTGAGATGGACATCACCAGTCCAGGGGAAAACAGAGCAATGAACCTCTGACTAAACCACCACCACAAGGCCTCACACAAACACTGTCTGTTCCTGTCAACTCTGTGATGAAACATGGAGGGTGACCGAAACCGTCTGACCACCCTCTGCCATAGGCTGATTACTGGTCAGTGTTTACAACAACAAGCTTGAGCAGTGGTCAGAGTGAATGTCCTCTAAGTAGTCCTGCTGTGACTTCAGTAGGGTCATCTAAGACCCTCAAATAGGAGTTAGGACAGTTAATTTCCTAGCTAGCAAACACACACACACTAAGACCTGTAAAGAGGGCTTTGGACAGTTAATTTCCTCTGTAACACACACACACACACACACAATCTGAAGTGATGTAGAAGTGACAGCATTGACCCCAGCACCCCCTCACCTCTCAGTAAGAGTGTTAAAACAAAAAGGGCTCAGGTGTCTGCATTCCAAATGCCACCCTGTTCCCTGGATAGTGTACTACTTTTGATGAGATCCCTATGGGGCCCTGGTCAAAAGTAGTGCACTATAAAAGGAATAGGGTGGCATTTGGGACAGACCCAGAGATGAAAGAAGAGAGCCTGGCCACTGATGGAGAGGAATTAGACAGGAAGAAAAGGGGATTGTGTTGTAAGTGGACTCGTTTATCCCCAGCACTTTAAGGTCGGCACTCATCCCGTTTGTTCGCAGTGACAGCAGACGATATTTGAGTGCCTTAAAACGCTTTGACATTTCCAGGAAACGATGTCTTGAAGACGCTCGCCCGAGGGTGGTGATGGTAAAAAGGGGGTAATTCACAATTCACACATCTGAGGCAAGAGAACGTAGGGTAATAATTGGTTAGACCAGAGAGAGAGAGAGAGAGAGAGAGAGACAGGTGGGTGAAGGAGGTGTGATTGTGATTGTCAGTGACCCAACCAATTGGGGTGAAACACTATGTTAATGGTTCGGTTGTCTCGCGTTGATATTTTAAGCAACATTGTGCTGTCAAGAAAAAGATGGAGCTTCATAAACGTGGACCAGAGGTTTTCTGTAAGGCAGAACACGCTACTGTCAGTGAACTGTCAAAGTAACGACACAAGTGTGTCTTTATGTCATCAGTGTTACATTATTACATAGTACTACTACTGTGTGTTATTACAGCAAAATACTGCATCAATGAACAACCGTTCAAACTGTACAGTTAAAGTAGTTGGTCTGTAACGTGTCATTACAGTAGTTGGTCTGTAACGTGTCATTACCGTAGTTGGTCTGTAACGTGTCATTACAGTAGTTGGTCTGTAACGTGTCATTACAGTAGTTGGTCTGTAACGTGGCATTACAGTAGTTGGTCTGTAACGTGTCATTACCGTAGTTGGTCTGTAACGTGTCATTACAGTAGTTGGTCTGTAGCGTGTCATTACAGTAGTTGGTCTGTAGCGTGTCATTACAGTAGTTGGTCTGTAACGTGTCACTACAGTAGTTGGTCTGTAACGTGTCATTACAGTAGTTGGTCTGTAACGTGTCATTACAGTAGTTGGTCTGTAACGTGTCATTACAGTAGTTGGTCTGTAGCGTGTCACTACAGTAGTTGGTCTGTAATGTGTCATTACAGTAGTTGGTCTGTAACGTGTCATTACAGTAGTTGGTCCGTAACGTGTCATTACAGTAGTTGGTCTGTAACGTGTCAAGGTAGTTGGTCTGTAACGTGTCATTACAGTAGTTGGTCTGTAACATGTCATTACAGTAGTTGGTCTGTAACGTGTCATTACAGTAGTTGGTCTGTAACGTGTCATTACAGTAGTTGGTCTGTAACGTGGCATTACAGTAGTTGGTCTGTAACGTGTCATTACCGTAGTTGGTCTGTAATGTGTCATTACAGTAGTTGGTCTGTAACGTGGCATTACAGTAGTTGGTCTGTAACGTGTCATTACAGTAGTTGGTCTGTAACGTGTCATTACAGTAGTTGGTCTGTAGCGTGTCATTACAGTAGTTGGTCTATAACGTGTCATTACCGTAGTTGGTCTGTAACGTGTCATTACAGTAGTTGGTCTGTAATGTGACATTACAGTAGTTGGTCTGTAACGTGTCATTACCGTAGTTGGTCTGTAACGTGTCATTACAGTAGTTGGTCTGTAACGTGTCATTACAGTAGTTGGTCTGTAACGTGTCATTACAGTAGTTGGTCTGTAGCATGTCATTACAGTAGTTGGTCTATAACATGTCATTACCGTAGTTGGTCTGTAACGTGTCATTACAGTAGTTGGTCTGTAACGTGTCATTACAGTAGTTGGTCTGTAGCATGTCATTACAGTAGTTGGTCTATAACATGTCATTACCGTAGTTGGTCTGTAACGTGTCATTACAGTAGTTGGTCTGTAGCGTGTCATTACAGTAGTTGGTCTATAACGTGTCATTACAGTAGTTGGTCTGTAACGTGTCACTACAGTAGTTGGTCTGTAACGTGTCACTACACTAGTTGGTCCGTAACGTGTCAGAATGCTCAGACCTATCCGTATGGACAGTACAGCACATCCTTTTCAAGCCTGTGTGAGCATCACACACACACACAGGTGGGCACCCAGGCAGCATAGCGAAGCGAGGCAGCCGCCCGCCAGCCCGTCCACCTGCCTGCATGAGGAACACTGTCTAAAAATAATAGTCTCCCGGCATAAACAAGTAGGACAGGAGGTTTTGGGATGAGTGAACATTGGTTGACAGACGGACAGAGTGTTTCCAAAATGGCACCCTATTCCATACGTAGAGCACTACTTTCGACCAAAAGTAGTGCACTACATAGTGAATATAAGGGTGCCATTTGGGACCAGGGTGCCACAGACAGACAGAACTCAGTCAGTTTGAGGCATAGTTGGATTAGAGACATTCATTTCCTCCTGAACTCAATTATATTCTACAAAGGATGACATCTCCAGTTAATTGCAGTCTTTCCACATGAGGGAATGATTTGCACTTCTCAATTCCCCAGCCATGTGTACTCTGTTCCGCATGTACAGACTTCATCTAATGTGTGGAAATATTGCAAATGAGTTCTGTGGGGGAAAAGTTTTATGTAGAGTTGGGAGGCTTTGAGAGGTAAACTAGTGGTTATAATCAGAGCTAGAAATAGTCTTATTCAGCTCAGAGTCCATCCTGTCTGTTGTAAATACTCTTTTCCTTTCTTTTCATCTCCTCCTCCTCTTCCTCTCCTCCCATCCTTTCCCTCTCATCCTCCTCTTCCTCTCCTCCTCCTATTCCTCTCCTCCTCCACTTCCTCTCCTCCTCCACTTCCTCTCCTCCCATCCTTCTCATCTCCTCCCATCATTTTCCTCACGTCCTCTTCCTCTCCTCCCATCCTCTTCCTCTTCCTCTCCTCCAATCCTCTTCTTCTCCTCCAATCCTCTTCCTCTCCTCCCATCCCTTTCCTCTCCTCCTCTTCCTCTCCTCCAATCCTTTTCCTCTCCTCCAATCCTTTTCCTCTCCTCCAATCCTCTTCCTCTCCTCCAATCCTCTTCCTCTCCTTCTCCTCACATCATCTTCCTCCCAACCTCTTCCTCTCCTCATCTTACTCTCCTCCTCTCCTCTCCTCCCATCCTCTTCCTCTCCACCCATCCTTTTCCTCTCCTCCTCCTCTTCATCCTCCTCTCCTCCCATCCTATCCTCTCCCTCTCTTCCTCTCCTCCCATACTCTTCCTCTCCTCATATCCTCTTCCTCTCCTCCCATCCTACCTGTGTCTCCCAACAGGTGAGGAAGGTAGGGCAAGATTCAAGGAGAGAATCCGTCTCCAGTAGGACAGGACTCAATGAAACTAGTAAAGACTATTGAGAAGCAACCCATGTCTATATACTATACCCCAGACACATACTGTATCTGAAGACAAGGAAACTAGTCAAAACGTTTGAGACAGTGCTCATGTCTGTTGGCCTGGGTGCCAGTCTGTTTCTGCTCTCTTGACAACTCCTTATGGAATTGTCATGTCATGTTTAGCTTGACAATGACAATGGCAAAAGCACAACCCGATCTGGGACCAGGCTACATGTCTGTATCCTCTACACAGACAGATCTAAAGAGACAGGATTCCAGGAAGGCCATGGTCAACACAAGGAAAAGGAGGAGGAAGAGGAGGAGGAGAAGAAGGAGAAAGAGAAGGAAGAGGAGGAAGAGGTAGAAAATGAGGAGGAGAAAGAGGAGGAAGAGGAGGATAAGGAAGAGAAGAATGAAGAGAAGGTGGAAGAGGAAGAGAAGGAAGAGAAGGAAAAAGAGGAAGAGGAGGAAGAGGTAGAAAAGGAGGAGGAGAAAGGGGAGGAAGAGGAGGATAAGGACGAGAAGAAAGAAGAGAAGGTGGAGGATGAAGAGAAGGAAGAGAAGGAAGAGGAAGAGGAGGAGACGGAGGAGGATGAGGAGGAGGAGGAGGAGGAAGAGGAAGCGAAGGAAGATAAGGAAAACAAGGAAGAGGAAGAGGAGGAGGAGGAGGAGTAGGAGGAGGAGGAGAAGGGGAACAATAGTTGAGGTTTGCCACTTGCTCAGGAGATGGAATAATGAAACAGTGAAGTGTTAAGATGTGACAAGAAGGAATCACATTATATAGCAGCTATACCAGCGACTGGGGTGGTTAATGGACCTGTTACATGTCAACACATCAGTCCACCAGTTTGTTACAGAGTCTCTATGTTAATGTCAAGACATCAGACCACCAGTCTGTTACAGCGTGTCTATGTCAATGTTAAAAACCTCTTGCTCCTACCCGAGACGCAGACGTCCCATCTAGACATCTGGAAATGCAAATGCGCTACGCTAAATGCTAATAGCACTCGTTAAAACTCAAATGTTCATTAAAATACACATGCAGGGTACTGAATTAAAGCTACACTCGTTGTGAATCCAGGCAACAAGTCAGATTTTTAAAATGCTTTTCGGCGAAAGCATGAGAAGCTATTATCTGATAGCATGTAACACCCCAAAAGACCCGCAGGGGACGTAAACAAAATAATTAGCATAATTAGCATAGCATTTTATAAAATATAAAACATTCATTACCTTTGACCATCTTCTTTGTTGGCACTCCTAGATGTCCCATAAACATCACTATTGGGTCTTTTTTTTCGATTAAATCGGTCCATATATAGCCTAGATATCGATCTATGAAGACTGTGTGATCAAGGAAAAAAATTGCGTTTTATAACGTAACGTCATTTTTTTTAATTAAAAAAGTCGACGATAAACTTTCACAAAACACTTCGAAATACTTTTGTAATGCAACTTTAGGTATTAGTAAACGTTAATAAGCGATCAAATTGATCACAAGGCGATGTATATTCTATAGCTGTACTTCTGGAAATAATGTCCGGGTAAATCTCCACCAAAATATCAGGTCGGAGACCGGAAGAAATGTGCTGCCTCGTGTCCGTTTGACCAAGAAACAATTCGTAGGCAAATGACAAGACTGTTGACATCGTGTGGAAGCTGTAGGTATTGCAACCTCGGCCCCATTTAATGTGGTTCACGTTTAACAATGGGTTCAAGTGGCGCATTGATATATTTTCCCATTTTCAGTGATCAGATTTTCCTGCACTTTTCGATGAAACGCACGTTCTGTTATAGTCACAGCTGTGATTTAACCAGTTTGAGAAATGTCTGAGTGTTTTCTATCCACACATACTAATCATATGCATATACTATATTCCTGGCATGAGTAGCAGGGCGCTGAAATGTTGCGCGATTTTTAACAGAATGTTCGAAAAAGTAGGGGGTAGGATAAAGAGGTTTTTAAGACATCAGACAACCAGTCTGTTACAGAGTCTCTATGTTAATGTCAAGACATCAGACCACCAGTCTGTTACAGTGTGTCTATGTTAAGAAATCAGACCACCAGTCTGTTACAGAGTCTCTATGTTAATGTCAAGACATCAGACCACCAGTCTGTTACAGTGTGTCTATGTTAATGTCAAGACATCAGACCACCAGTCTGTTACAGTGTGTCTATGTTAATGTCAAGACATCAGACCACCAGTCTGTTACAGTGTGTCTATGTTAATGTCAAGACATCAGACCACCAGTTTGTTACAGTGTGTCTATGTTAATGTCAAGACATCAGACCACCAGTCTGTTACAGTGTGTCTATGTTAATGTCAAGACATCAGACCACCAGTTTGTTACAGTGTGTCTATGTTAATGTCAAGACATCAGACCACCAGTTTGTTACAGTGTGTCTATGTTAATGTTAAGAAATCAGACCACCAGTCTGTTACAGTGTGTCTATAGTCTGTTACAGTATGTCTGTAGTCTGTTACAGTATGTCTATAGTCTGTTACAGTGTGTCTATAGTCTGTTACAGTATGTCTATAGTTTGTTACAGTATGTCTATAGTTTGTTACAGTGTGTATATAGTCTGTTACAGTATGTCTATAGTCTGTTACAGTATGTCTATAGTCTGTTACAGTGTGTCTATAGTCTGTTACAGTGTTTCTATAGTCTGTTACAGTATGTCTATAGTCTGTTACAGTATGTCTATAGTCTGTTACACTATGTCTATAGTCTGTTACAGTGTGTCTATAGTCTGTTACAGTATGTCTATAGTCTGTTACAGTATGTCTATAGTCTGTTACAGTGTGTCTATAGTCTGTTACAGTGTTTCTATAGTCTGTTACAGTATGTCTATAGTCTGTTACAGTATGTCTATAGTCTGTTACAGTATGGCTATAGTCTGTTACAGTATGTCTATAGTCTGTTACAGTATGTCTATAGTCTGTTACAGTATGTCTATAGTCTGTTACAGTATGTCTATAGTCTGTTACAGTGTGTATATAGTCTGTTACAGTATGTCTATAGTCTGTTACAGTATGGCTATAGTCTGTTACAGTATGTCTATAGTCTGTTACAGTATGTCTATAGTCTGTTACAGTATGTCTATAGTCTGTTACAGTATGTCTATGGGGTCTGGCTATAGTCTGTTACAGTATGTCTATAGTCTGTTACAGTATGTCTATAGTCTGTTACAGTATGTCTATAGTCCTGTTACAGTGTGTCTATAGTCTGTTACAGTATGTCTATAGTCTGTTACAGTATGTCTATAGTCTGTTACAGTATGTCTATAGTCTGTTACAGTATGTCTATAGTCTGTTACAGTATGTCTATAGTCTGTTACAGTATGTCTATAGTCTGTTACAGTATGTCTATAGTCTGTTACAGTATGTCTATAGTCTGTTACAGTATGTCTGTAGTCTGTTACAGTATGTCTATAGTCTGTTACAGTATGTCTATAGTCTGTTACAGTATGTCTATAGTCTGTTACAGTATGTCTATAGTCTGTTACAGTATGTCTATAGTCTGTTACAGTGTGTCTATAGTCTGTTACAGTATGTCTATAGTCTGTTACAGTATGTCTATAGTCTGTTACAGTGTGTCTATAGTCTGTTACAGTATGTCTATGGGGTCCGGCTATAGTCTGTTACAGTATGTCTATAGTCTGTTACAGTATGTCTATAGTCTGTTACAGTATGGCTATAGTCTGTTACAGTATGTCTATAGTCTGTTACAGTATGTCTATAGTCTGTTACAGTATGTCTATAGTCTGTTACAGTATGTCTATAGTCTGTTACAGTGTGTATATAGTCTGTTACAGTATGTCTATAGTCTGTTACAGTATGGCTATAGTCTGTTACAGTATGTCTATAGTCTGTTACAGTATGTCTATAGTCTGTTACAGTATGTCTATAGTCTGTTACAGTATGTCTATAGTCTGTTACAGTATGTCTATGGGGTCTGGCTATAGTCTGTTACAGTATGTCTATAGTCTGTTACAGTATGTCTATAGTCTGTTACAGTATGTCTATAGTCTGTTACAGTATGTCTATAGTCTGTTACAGTATGTCTATAGTCTGTTACAGTATGTCTGTAGTCTGTTACAGTATGTCTATAGTCTGTTACAGTATGTCTATAGTCTGTTACAGTATGTCTATAGTCTGTTACAGTATGTCTATAGTCTGTTTACAGTATGTCTATAGTCTGTTACAGTGTGTCTATAGTCTGTTACAGTATGTCTATAGTCTGTTACAGTATGTCTATAGTCTGTTACAGTGTGTCTATAGTCTGTTACAGTATGTCTATGGGGTCCGGCTATAGTCTGTTACAGTATGTCTATAGTCTGTTACAGTATGTCTATGGGGTCTGGCTATAGTATGTTACAGTATGTCTATAGTCTGTTACAGTATGTCTATGGGGTCTGGCTATAGTCTGTTACAGTATGTCTATAGTCTGTTACAGTATGTCTATGGGGTCTGGCTATAGTCTGTTACAGTATGTCTATAGTCTGTTACAGTATGTCTATAGTCTGTTACAGTATGTCTATAGTCTGTTACAGTATGTCTATAGTCTGTTACAGTATGTCTGTAGTCTGTTAGCAGTATGTCTATAGTCTGTTACAGTATGTCTATAGTCTGTTACAGTATGTCTATAGTCTGTTACAGTATGTCTATAGTCTGTTACAGTATGTCTATAGTCTGTTACAGTATGTCTATAGTCTGTTACAGTATGTCTATAGTCTGTTACAGTGTGTCTATAGTCTGTTACAGTATGTCTATAGTCGGTTACAGTATGTCTATAGTATGTTACAGTATGTCTATAGTCTGTTACAGTATGTCTATGGGGTCTGGCTATAGTCTGTTACAGTATGTCTATAGTCTGTTACAGTATGTCTATGGGGTCTGGCTATAGTCTGTTACAGTATGTCTATAGTCTGTTACAGTATGTCTATAGTCTGTTACAGTATGTCTATAGTCTGTTACAGTATGTCTATAGTCTGTTACAGTATGTCTGTAGTCTGTTACAGTATGTCTATAGTCTGTTACAGTATGTCTATAGTCTGTTACAGTATGTCTATAGTCTGTTACAGTATGTCTATAGTCTGTTACAGTATGTCTGTAGTCTGTTACAGTATGTCTATAGTCTGTTACAGTATGTCTATAGTCTGTTACAGTATGTCTATAGTCTGTTACAGTATGTCTATAGTCTGTTACAGTATGTCTATAGTCTGTTACAGTATGTCTATAGTCTGTTACAGTATGTCTATAGTCTGTTACAGTGTGTCTATAGTCTGTTACAGTATGTCTATAGTCTGTTACAGTATGTCTATAGTATGTTACAGTATGTCTATAGTCTGTTACAGTATGTCTATGGGGTCTGGCTATAGTCTGTTACAGTATGTCTATAGTCTGTTACAGTATGTCTATGGGGTCTGGCTATAGTCTGTTACAGTATGTCTATAGTCTGTTACAGTATGTCTATAGTCTGTTACAGTATGTCTATAGTCTGTTACAGTATGTCTGTAGTCTGTTACAGTATGTCTATAGTCTGTTACAGTATGTCTATAGTCTGTTACAGTATGTCTATAGTCTGTTACAGTATGTCTATAGTCTGTTACAGTATGTCTATAGTCTGTTACAGTATGTCTATAGTCTGTTACAGTATGTCTATAGTCTGTTACAGTGTGTCTATAGTCTGTTACAGTATGTCTATAGTCTGTTACAGTATGTCTATAGTCTGTTACAGTGTGTCTATAGTCTGTTACAGTATGTCTATGGGGTCTGGCTATAGTCTGTTACAGTGTGTCTATAGTCTGTTACAGTATGTCTATAGTCTGTTACAGTATGTCTATAGTCTGTTACAGTATGTCTATGGGGTCTGGCTATAGCCTCCATTAAAGCCTGTACATCAGAGATGGATGGACTTTAACTCTATTCTCTAAGCACCACTCAGCCGACGTGTGTTACCACCACTACACACACACTGCAGATTAGCAGCCTGCTCCCACACTAGGGGGTGGAGGTGGGTGGGCTGTCTGAGGGGATCAACTGGGTTGAACTGGAATAATCCAGGACCTAGCAATTTCCAGAGATTACAGATTTCAGACAGAAAGACTATAAAGAAAGGCTAGAGGGAGAGAGAGAGAGAGAGAGAGAGAGAGAAAGCCCCTTGAATTGAATTGAGATAGAGAGAGAGAGAGAGAGAGAGAGAGAGAGAGAGAGAGAGAGAGATGCTCTCCTGACCATTGTTGTCATAAATATGAGGTGTCTGAAATCGCAGGATCAGGATTATGTCAGGATGAGGATTATCTCAGGGGATAACAATAGATGGTGAGCTAGTTGATGACATCACAGAGGTGCACTTGGCCCCAGTCCCTCTCAATCACATCCTCATATCATAACACCACACCTGATCCGCCTCCGTGTTAGCAGAAACTAAACCCATATCATTGTGTCCTGTTGTTGTTTGCTACAAGGGGTATCAGTGACATCATCACTGTTTGGTTGAACACTCTATTCTGACCAGAGATTCCATAGGACGCTGGTGAACCGTAGGCGCTATACAGGGAATAGGACTCTGGTGGACAGTAGTGCTCTATCTACGGAATAGGACCCTGGTGGACAGTAGTGCTCTATGTAGGGAATTGGACTCTGGTGGACAGTAGTGCTCTATGTAGGGAATAGGACCCTGGTGGACAGTAGTGCTCTATGTAGGGAATAGGACTCTGGTGGACAGTAGTGCTCTATGTAGGGAATAGGACTCTGGTGGACAGTAGTGCTCTATGTAGGGGATAGGGGTGTCATTTGAGATGCAAGCCCATAAAAGTCTGTCTGGGACCCAACACCAGTCGGGTGTTCCTTCTCTGTGTCTAACCAAACAGGAGGACACATTTCAGCCAGATGGGAACATGTGTTGTGTTGGTTCACAATAACAGAGCAAACATATATAAGTCTATAAAATATGTCAGTATAAATATTAGCAGATATAACACTCAGGGAAAACATTTGTCATCGTGCAGAACACTGTGCACGTTACTAAATTAACCATAAACCTCCTTATAATCTAGCAGGGTGATTTCATTCAATTTTTCGTCAACAATGTGGGTTATAAAGAGTCTTATAAACTGGGTGGTACGAGCCCTGAATGCTGATTGGCTGACAGCCGTTGTATATCAGACCGTATACCACAGGTATGACAAAATATGTATTTGTACTGCTCTAACCAGTTTATAATAGCAATAAGGCACCTCAGGGGTTTGTGGTATGTGGCCATTATACCACGGCTAAGGGCCGTAATCCAGGCACTCCGCGTTGCGTCGTGCATTAGAACAGCCCTTAGCTGTGGTATATTGGCCATACACCACACCCCCTCGTGCCTTATTGCTATAAAATATATATGTATTGGTCAATTGACTCATCTCTGGTTAAGATTACAATGAGGATTACGGTATTTTTCTGCACTTTGTGCAATGTTCTGCACTACAGAAATGTCCCACTCCATCCCAGTCTAAACAGATGGTTTAAGGTCCAGGCGCCCACTGGCATACACCTTGTCAATCACACTGCATTTAAAGGATCTATGTATTTATCTGGATAAATATGACTAATGTGTCATTTCAACATCGTCCTGCTGCTCTTATAGTAAAAGAATTCAGGAAATATGAAGTATGTATCATGGTTTTATGAAGCTGGATAATTCACACCTTATGTTTCCTTATTACACCAGTAATAATGTATTAGACTAGATACAACACTACACTGAACACAGTGGTTATTATTCTAGTAATAATGTATTAGACTAGATACAACACTACACTGAACACAGTGGTTATTATTCTGGTAATAATGTATTAGACTAGATACAACACTAGACTGAACACAGTAATAATGTATTAGACTAGATACAACACTACAATGAACACAGTGGTTATTATTCTAGTAATAATGTATTAGACTAGATACAACACTACACTGAACAGAGTAGTTATTATTCTAGTAATAATGTATTAGACTAGATACAACATAACACTGAACACAGTAATAATGTATTAGACTAGACATAACACTACACTGAACACAGTAGTTATTATTCTAGTAATAATGTATTAGACTAGATACAACACTACACTGAACACAGTAATAATGTATTAGACTAGATACAACATAACACTGAACACAGTAATAATGTATTAGACTAGATACAACACTACACTGAACACAGTAATAATGTATCAGACTAGATACAACACTACACTGAACACAGTAATAATGTATCAGACTAGATATAACACTACACTGAACACAGTGGTTATTATTCTAGGAATAATGTATTAGACTAGATACAACACTACACTGAACACAGTAATAATGTATTAGACTAGATACAACACTACACTGAACACAGTAATAATGTATTAGACTAGATACAACACTACACTGAGTTCAACACTTCATACAGTCCATAGACCTCACCTCGTGCAGTCCATAGACCTCACCTCATATAGTACAGTAGACCTCACCTCATACAGTACAGTAGACCTCACCTCATACAGTACAGTAGACCTCACCTCATACAGTACATAGACCTCACCTCATACAGTACATAGACCTCACCTCATACAGTACAGTACATAGACCTCACCTCATACAGTACATAGACCTCACCTCATACAGTACAGTAGACCTCACCTCATATAGTACATAGACCTCACCTCATATAGTACAGTAGACCTCACCTCATACAGTACAGTCCATAGACCTCACCTCATACAGTACAGTCCATAGACCTCACCTCATATAGTACAGTAGACCTCACCTCATACAGTACAGTCCATAGACCTCACCTCATACAGTACATAGACCTCACCTCATACAGTACAGTAGACCTCACCTCATACAGTACATAGACCTCACCTCATATAGTACAGTAGACCTCACCTCATACAGTACAGTAGACCTCACCTCATACAGTACAGTAGACCTCACCTCATATATTACAGTAGACCTCACCTCATACAGTACAGTCCATAGACCTCACCTCATACAGTACAGTCCATAGACCTCACCTCATATATTACAGTAGACCTCACCTCATATATTACATAGACCTCACCTCATATATTACAGTAGACCTCACCTCATACAGTACAGTCCATAGACCTCACCTCATACAGTACAGTCCATAGACCTCACCTCATACAGTACAGTAGACCTCACCTCATACAGTACAGTAGACCTCACCTCATACAGTCCATAGACCTCACCTCATATAGTACAGTAGACCTCACCTCATACAGTACAGTCCATAGACCTCACCTCATACAGTACAGTCCATAGACCTCCCCTCATACAGTACATAGACCTCACCTCATACAGTACAGTAGACCTCACCTCATACAGTACAGTAGACCTCACCTCATACAGTACAGTAGACCTCACCTCATACAGTACAGTAGACCTCACCTCATACAGTACAGTACAGTAGACCTCAACTCATATAGTACAGTAGACCTCACCTCATATAGTAGAGTAGACCTCACCTCATACAGTACAGTAAATAGACCTCACCTCATATAGTACAGTACAGTAGACCTCAACTCATATAGCACAGTAGACCTCACCTCATATAGTACAGTAGACCTCACCTCATACAGTACAGTAGACCTCACCTCATACAGTACAGTAGACCTCAACTCATATAGTGCAGAACAGTAGACCTTACCTCATACAATACAGTAGAACTCACCTCATACAGTACAGTAGAACTCACCTCATACAATACAGTAGAACTCACCTCATACAATACAGTAGAACTCACCTCATACAATACAGTGGAACTCACCTCATACAATACAGTAGAACTCACCTCATACAATACAGTAGAACTCACCTCATACAATACAGTAGAACTCACCTCATACAGTACAGTAGACCTCACCTCATACAGTACAGTAGAACTCACCTCATACAGTACAGTAGACCTCACCTCATACAGTACAGTAGAGCTCACCTCATACAGTACAGTAGAACTCACCTCATACAGTACAGAACAGTAGACCTCACCTCATACAGTACAGTAGAGCTCACCACATACAGTACAGTAGCTCTCACCTCATACAGTACAGTAGACCTCACCACATACAGTACAGTAGACCTCACCTCATATAGTACAGTACAGTAGAGCTCACCTCATACAGTACAGTAGCTCTCACCTCATACAGTACAGTACAGTAGAGCTCACCTCATACAGTACAGTAGCTCTCACCTCATACAGTACAGTAGACCTCACCACATACAGTACAGTAGACCTCACCTCACACAGCACATAGACCTCACCTCACACAGCACATAGACCTCACCTCACACAGCACATAGACCTCACCTCACACAGCACATAGACCTCACCTCACACAGCACATAGAGCTCACCTCACACAGCACATAGACCTCACCTCACACAGCACATAGACCTCACCTCACACAGCACATAGACCTCACCTCACACAGCACATAGACCTCACCTCACACAGCACATAGACCTCACCTCAGATCTGGACCAGGAGGT